>NC_053398.1:89349804-89525887 GCF_905171765.1 Bufo bufo | reverse complement strand
GGACCATACAGGCCTTCCAGCTGCTACACAGACAGGATCTGTTGTGCGTCTAATTTTTCCTTCCTTCTGACATATCAGAAGAAGGGTCAAATAAATTATGACGTCAACCAGGCCAAAAAGGCAAAATAGTGGCCCAGTCATGGACTGGGGAGAGTGGGAGAACAGCTTGAGAAGTCCATAGAGTGGCCCTATGACATAGTGCTGAGTTAGCAGCAGCATGAGGAGGCCACAGACTGGCAAGGTGACATAGTGTGGAGGTGGCAGCAGCAGCAGAATGAGGACGCCACAGATTGGCCCAGTGACATAGTTTTTGATTGAGCAGCAGCATGAGGAGACCACAGAGTGGCAAGGTGACCCAGTGTGGAGGTAGCAGCAGCATGAGGAGGTCACAGAGTGGCAAGGTGACATAGGGTAGAGGTGGCAGCAGCAGCATGAGGAGGCCTGAGGAGGCCACAGAGAGGCCCAGTGACATAGTGTTGAGTTAGCAGCAGCATGAGGAGGCTACAGAGTGGCCCAGTGACACAGTGTTGATTTAACAGCAGCATGAGGAGACCACAGAGTGGCAAGGTGACATAGTGTGGAGGTGCAGCAGCATGAGGAGGCCACAGAGTGGCAAGGTGACATAGTGTTGATTTAGCAGCAACATGAGGAGACCACAGAGTGGCAAGGTGACATAGTGTTGAGTTAGCAGCAGCATGAGGAGGCTGGCCACAGAGTTGCCCAGTGACATAGTGTTGATTTAGCAGGAGCATGAGCAGACCACAGAGTGGCAAGATGACGTAGTGTGGAGGTGGCAGCAGCAGCATGAGGAGGCCACAGAGTGGCACAATGACAGAGTGTGGAGGTGGCAGCATGAGGAGACCTGAGCGGTGAGGTGTCACGGACACTCCAGTGACAGGTGCCAAGAGATTAGAGAGACTGGCAACAGTGGGTTAATCTGAATGGTTCCTTGTGGATCTATGTTGTTTTGGTAATGACCGCACATCTGGCAGTGTTGTTGGTTTGGTCATTTAACTTCCCCTATTTATTACTGCTTACCCCTTTTGGCGGTGCGGTTTATAGTTTCAGTTTCTGGGATAGCTGGTTGTTGGAACTCGGTTGAGCTTCTGGCGCTGCCTTTGCTCCATGTGAAGTTAAGTGTCGTCTTTCCTATTTGTATTTTGTTTGTTGTATTTCCCTGTCTTTTGTATATAGGCCTGAGGGAGAATCCTGTTCATCCTTCTGGTGGAGGAATAGGTTGTCTCAAATCCTGTCACTATACCAGGGCCTACAGGGTGTGTTAGAGCTCTAGGTACCATCGAGGTCAGATCATACTGATGGTTAGTCAGGACTTGGATTAGGCTTGTTCTAGGAGGAGACCTTGTCCTTTATCATTATTTCCAGACCTAGTTTCTATCCCCCTTCCTCCTGTGCTTGATGTTGAGTTTCCAACCCACACCGCATCCATGACATGAGGTGGCAGCAGCATCAGGAGACCACAGAAGGACCCAGTGACAGAGTGGGGAGGTGGGTGGCAATAACAGTACCCGCTGACGACGGTGGGCGTAAGAAGGAACACTTGGCATCAAATGTGTGACATTAGGCAGGTGGCAACATCAGAATAGTAGTTGAGGCAGGTAGCCAGAAAAAAAAAACGGTCTCTTTTGTCAAGGTTTGGGTGAGGCAGCATGGATGATCTAATCTTATGCATCAGGCATTGGTGGGTGGAAATCCTGGCTGATCCATGCCTGAATTATCTTGACAAAGGTCCGTCTCTCCACATTTTGGGTAGACAGGCGAGTTCTCTTTGGGGTAACTATGGCCCCCGCTGCACTAAACACCCACTCTGATGCCACACTACTGGCTGGGCAGGACAGCTTTTCCGGGCAAACTCGTCCAGTTGCGGCCACAAATCCAGTTTGGCTGCCCAGTAGTCCAGCAGATCTTCAATGTGGGGTGGCAGGGTTCTGTCCAAGTATGCCACCACCTGCTGGTTCAGGTTCTGCTCCAGGTCTAGCTGCTGCTGCTGGTGAGTAGTTTCTTCACTAGGTAGGTTAAGAAAGCGCCTTATCATCGACTCTAGACTCAAGCTGCTTTTGATGGAGCTGGTACTGCTCCTACTCCCCACCCCACCACAGCAGCCATAGCAGTGAACGAGAGTGCAGAGGGCTCCCCCCGGTCAGACCTGCGAGAGGATAGATGATGGCGCAGATAGGAAGCGGCCAACTGACTACATAGGATGTCTCTATAGTAGTTTAGTTTGTGCTCCCTCTCAGCGGGTGTAAAAAAGGCCCCCATTTTGGACCATTAGCGAGGGTCTAACAAGCTGGAGAGCCAGAAGTCATCCTTCTGCTGAATGGTGACAATTTGGCTGTCACTACTCAAGCAAGTGAGCATGCAGCGGGCCATTTGCGCAAGTGACTCGGAGGGACAAACCTGCCTCCATCTCCACTGCATACTGCCACGGTGTGCCTGGGTCTTCTTACTCATCTCCTCTTACTCCTCCGGCTGCTCCTGCTCCTCCTCTCCTTTCACCGTGTAGAGAAACCATCCATTTCGCTACACATTGCTTGTGCTCCAATGTCCTCCTCCAGTTCAGCCACCACAGGGCTCATATGGCCATGAGATGTATGTGGCGCGCCAGAACCGCAGGGGCTACACGTGAAGTGCACGGTGGGCCGATGAGGGGCCAGTAATAATACAGTTCATCGGTTTAAGGAAAAGAGAAGTGTAGCAGCTCTCACATGCCCTTCCTTTGATTCTGAGCACGGATGGCCCATGTCAGGTGCGGGCAGCAAATACAAAAAGAAGTTGAGAGAAATCCAGCTCCACTTGGATAAAGGAATATGCGTTTATTCAGCTTGCGGTTAAAAACTCATCCATGAATTACAAAAATTAGCAGTCTTGTCTACGCGTTTCGGGCTACCAGAGACAATTCCAGCCCTTCTTCATCGGTTTACTCACGGTTAGCAGAAAGCCTCCCTGGGCCAGCAGCACAGTGATGAGGAAGACAGCACGAAATCCTCCGGGGCACACTCTGTGGTAGGGAAGCACCAGCATAGATGGAGGTTGAGGTGCCCTTGATGGCAGTGGTGTTTAGGGTGCTTGTGGCGGCTGGGTCCCTTGGTGGTATTTGTCGTGACGCCAGTACCGTTTATGGTGGTACAACCAGTTGTAGTGGTAATATTGAAGAATGAGGTAGACAGTGGTAGGATACAACTCACAACTTTTACTGTAGCTGTTTTAGTTGCGGCATATACATCCAGATAGAATACAGTCTTTTGATATTTAGAGGAATTCTGTTGATCCACTGTTATTAGGTTTGGCTAGGTTCTGACTCCGGCTGTGGTTCAGTATAGGTCTTACTGGTAGGTGACTTTGCTTCCGGTCCCTTTTAAATCCAGTGTAGTTTGGTGAGGTTGCCCGTGGCTAAAGAATCCTTCAAAGGTCTTTGATGCCTGGGTAGTGGCTATTATCCTTTGGTTTTTAAGTCCTTTCTTTACTTTGTCCCTTCTTGGACTAGACTTTACTCCTGAGCAGACTTGTGCTTGATCTGCACACTCTCTAGCTAACAAAAGACTGAACACAGATAAGACCTGAGCTGGGCTAGATATCCCAGAGTGGTGCTATCCCCATCTAGTGGTGGGATATATAAAGCACACTTGACCAGCCTATGAACAGGGATACAACAGGTGTTGTAATGCAAAATGACATGCAACTCAGTAATGACAATTACTGTAGTCGATTACTGCGGTCCACATGCGGTCGGGCTGCTCCCCCAATGAAAGACACGCCACAGTGTTAGGGGCTGAGCAGCTCCTCCAGAATTGCCACTATATTTCTCTGTTTCTGTCTTGTTAGATTTGAGTGTGTGTGCCTTCTAACACTCTATTGCTCCTGGTAACCTCAATCACATGGTCTGGTGTAGGTGTGGCTCACAGTCTCGCTTGGTTCACATTGCACTACCGCAGTATTCATGCTGGGCTTTTGTGTGGAAGCTTGGCTGTGAGCTGAATTATATCACCCCCAGACCTTGTTCACACCATAGTTAGAGCAGCGGTTAGGACCCTCTGCCATGCTGAGTGACCGTGACGTGGTGCATGATGGGCTCCGATATTTTTCTGATAGGAATATATTGGCGAAAGTCTCAGCTTTTTAATACCTGTATTTATGAATTGCCAGTATAGTCAGTAGTATATCCGTTTGGTGCATTCTCTCCCTGTGTTTCGTATGATTATTTGCTATATTCTGTGTAGTTTGCTCTTGTGGTGCATGTGGACCGCGCCAACGTCCTCCATTGTATGCATATTTTGCTGGGGATAGTCGATTACTGCGGTCCACATGCGGTCGGGCTGCTCCCCCAATGAAAGACACGCCACAGTGTTAGGGGCTGAGCAGCTCCTCCAGAATTGCCACTATATTTCTCTGTTTCTGTCAGTAATGACAATGGAGCAATAAATTTGCAGTTTTTAAAGTAATTTTGCAGTTCCCACGTGTCCTTAGTGGGAAGTTGCATACCCCCATGGTAATACATGAGTCGACCTCGACACATTTTTGACTCGATGTTGTGTCTTCCTGTAAGATATAAGATAAGGGAAAGCATGCATAGAAAATAATACCATAACTCCATTCTTGTACTCCTTGTAAAATGGGTTAGGCAAACATACAGTATGTCAGGCAACAACGAAATGTGACAAAAGGCTCTGGTTCTACGGATTGAGTTTCCTTTTGAACAGCTTCTTCTTGAAGAGTTTCTCCTTGAGTATCTTCCTTGAGACACAACTTAAGATGATTTTGATGTACTATACGTGATTTGTCCTCTTGGGTGATCTCATAAGTATCAGTCTCTGGATTGAGAATAGCGGTAATGGTGTAAAGTTTTCTCCCATTTGCTATCTAATTTGCTGGTACAATGATTGTTTTTTAACCACACACGATCACCAACTTTGAGAGGTTCTGCTTTGGCAGATTGGTTATAGTCTTTCTGTTGTTTTTCATGAGCATGTTCCATGCGTTGTTGAACAATTTCTTGTGCATCAATCAAACGTCTTTTGTGCTCACTCACCCAATCAGTTTTTGATAGAAGGTTGATTGCATCAGGTACTTGTACGCCCAAAGTATGATCAGCACTTAATGTACCTTGTCGGACAAACATAAGGTAGTAGGGTGTATACCCAGTAGAACAATGAATAGTGTTATTGTAGGTGTACATCAATTGAGGCAGTAGAGTAGGCCAATCATTTCTTGTAGCAGGTGGTACCGCTCTTAACATCTCAATTAAAGTTTGGATTATTTTTTCGCAAAGCCCATTCCCTTGAGGATGGTATGCTGTGGTCCTGATTTTCTGACAGTTGTGAAAGGTACACAGTTCTTGGAAGAGTTGCGACTCAAAGGCAGATCCCTGATCTGTAAGGATTCTTTCTGGGCATTCATATGGCAACAAGAAATGTTTCCAGAAAGCATCTGCAGTTGTTTTAGTGTCCTTGACAGGTACGGCTACAACAAATTTAGTATAATGATCAATAATGGTCAAAGCGTATGTGTAACCTTAGCGACGTGGTTCCAGCTTCACATGGTCAATTGCAACTATTTCTAGCGGTGTTCGGCTTACAATAGGATGTAAGGGTGCTCTTTGGTCATATTTTTCATTTCTTCTAACAGCACAAGGTGGAACACTCTCGACACCACTTTTCAATGTCTCCTCTCATCCCGATCCAGTAGAATCTTCTACGGATGGTGGCTTCTGTTTTCTGCACGCCAAAGTGTTCTGATTGATCATGGTACATCTCTAGAATTATTCTTGCATCTCGGCGCGGTATTAAGATTTGATACAGACGATCCCAGGTAATTGGATCTAAGGTCCTTAATAGTAGGCCCTTTTGTAGAAAGAGGTGTTTTCTGTGTCTCCATAGTTTTGACAATTCTGGATCAGCATTCCTCCTGCAGATTTTTTATGGTGTTCTTCCGCTGGTGAAGAAATCTTGCAGTTCACCCAACACTCTGTTTTCATTTTGCAGCTTGACCCATCTTTCTTTGTGCACTTGAGATTTTGGATCCACTTGTTGTTGAAGGTTAAGGACCTTTTTCCCTTTGATGGTGATAATGTCTTAGTGGGCAAAATTTTTGTAGAAGGATGGCATTTCTACCTCTTCCCAAACATCTTCTTGTGTAGTAGGGTCTTCTTGGGTCGGCAGACGGGATAATGCATCCGCATTTTCATTTGCTTTTCCTGTTCTGGATTTCACGGTGAAATTGTAGTTAGCAAGGCGTGAGGCCCATCTTTGTTCTAATGATCCCAACTTGGTGGTAAGATGCGCTAGCGGATTGTTATCTGTGAAGGCCACGAATGGTGTTGCGGCAAGGTAATCTTTAAATTTCTCTGTAACAGCCCACACGAGTGCGAGGAATTCCAATTTGAAGGAACTATAGTTTTGATCGTTTCTTTCAGTACCTCTAAGAGATCTACTAGCGTAGGAAATGACTCTTTCTTTACCTTCTTGTATTTGTGACAAGACAGCTCCCAGGCCTTTCTTACTGGCATCTGGGTAAAGATGAAATGGCTGTTGGTAATCCGGATAGCCTAAGATTAGTGGCTCTGCTAACTTCTTCTTCAGGAGCTGGAAGGCAATTTCTCTTTCGGTGCTCCATTTAACGGGTATTGGAGATTTCTGATACCTTTTAGGATGTCCTCTCAGAAGTTCTAATATTGGCTCTGTAATTTGGGCAAAATGAGGAATAAAGCGTCTGTAGTATCCTGCGAAACTGAGAAAATGTCTCACTTCTTTCACCGTAGTAGGAGTAGGCCAATTTTGGACTGCGGCTATCTTCTCTGGATCCGGTTTAACACCTTCAGAGCTGACAATATGCCCTAAGTATTTGACTTCTGGCTTCAGTAGATAACACTTAGATGGTTTGACTTTGAGTCCATGTTTAATGAGGACTTGAAAAACTTCGGCCAGATGTTTCAAGTGATCTTCATAAGATTTGGAGTAGATGATGACATCGTCTAAGTACAACAGGACAGTTTCAAAATTTTGTGGCCCAGACAACGCTCCATTAATCTTTGAAAAGTTCCGGGTGCATTGCAAAGTCCAAAAGGCATGAGAAGTAGATATCATAAAGCACTCCTGCCGTGCACTTTGTCAGACACTGACAGGCTCAAGGACTGGCCCACCTTTTGTCCTACATATTTGTGCAGGGCTGGTACTGCCTTTTGGCAAAGAAATTACGGCTTGGGACTCTCCACTCCGGCTCGGCACAAGCCATCAGTTCTCTGAAAGGTGCAGAGTCCACCACTTGGAAAGGGAGGGACTGCAGCAACTTGGCCAGGAGCACGCTCAGCTTCTGTGCCGTCGGACAGACAGCTCCCTTTGGCTGAGGTGGTGGAGCCTTGACTGCCTGAAATCGGGTGCGTGCCACTGGGTGATGCAGTGGTTGCTGCGGCAGGCTGGACCACCACATTGGAGACACAGTTCTCCCAGGCAACTTTATGGTGACGCTGCATATGTTGACATTGGCACCTTGGCTATGCTTCACCTTCTGCCCACATATTCGTCAAATTGCCATGTTCACCTCCTCTGGCGGCTTCACAAAATACTGCCACACCGCCGAGTAGGTGATTTTACCCCCAACACTCTGCACTGACTGACTGCTACCGCCGCTGCCTCCGTGAACCTCTGCATTACTACTTTCTGGGCAGGTAGTGGTCTACCTCAGGCATGTTTGGCTCCCGACCTCCCACTGCTGCCACCCTGCTGACTCCTGGAAATGCTACCAACTTGCTGACTCCGCCGCTGCCTCACGCGCAAGCTGCCACCCTCTACTCCAAATGATGATGAAGCCCCTTCGTCACCCGGCTCCCAATTTCGATTGGCTACGTCATCATCGAGTACTGTCTGCACGTCAGTGATGTCCTCCTCATCGGTCTCCAGCTCCCACACCACTCTCCTCATCACTACTTGCCCGCCTACCGGAGGAAGCGGCGGATATCTCCTCCAGATGATGGCTGGGGAACAGCTGCTGACTGTCCTCTAGTAGCTCGTCCTCGCTGTATAGTTGAGCTGAGCCCACAGCATGGCCAATAATACAATTTTTTTTTGCCACTAATACACTCCAGAAAAGGCTTTAGAACATATAACTTCACCGCTGAACGGCAAATAATATTTTTTTTTTTTGCCACTAATACATGCCAAAAAGGGCTGTAATTTTGTCACTTCATCACACAACGGCAAATGATCCTTTTTTTGCCACTAATACACGCCAAAAAAGGCTTTTGAACATATAACTGCACTGCTGAATGGCAAATAATATATATTTTTTGCCACTAATACACTCCAAAAAAGGGCTGTAATTCTGTCACTTCACCACACAACGTCTAATAAGCCCTTTTTTGCCATTAATACACGCCAAAAAAGGCTTTAGAACATATAACTGCACCGCTGAACGGGCAATAATACTTTTTTTTGCCACTAATACATGCCAACAAAGGCTTTAGAACTTCACTGCTGAAGAGCAAATATTATTTTTTTTGCCACTAATACAAGCCAAAAAGGGCTTTAATTTTCTTACTTCACCACACAACAGCAAATAATACTTTTTTTGCCACTAATACACGCCAAAAAAGCTTTACATATAACTTCACTGCTGAGCGGCCAAAAAAGCTTTAGAACATATAACTGTACCGCTGAATGGCAAATAATTTTTTTTTTGCCACTAATACACGCCAAAAAAGCTTTAGAACATATAATTGCACCACTGAACGGCCAAAACATATAAGAACATATAACTGCACCGCACAAGGGCTAATAAGACATAGAAATATTTCCTAGTAATACAACCTGTTAATAGCTGTATCACACAGCACTTGTACCCCAAAAAAAGAAGAAAAAGAACGGTTTGCTAGAATTACAAAGGTATCATCTATTGCAAACCTGGAAGAAGCAGTATAATGGCAATTTGGATCTGCAGTCAGTGCAGCAAGGTGTAATAGAATTGTTCCTATTACCCAGGCTGTAACCTCCCTTATCGAACCCTGTTCTGCTTCAATACTGTGGAATAATTCCTCCCTATCCTTTCCCTACACTTCTAATAATCTTTCCCTGAACTTCTATTCAGCAAAAAAAAAGTTTTCAAGTCTTTCCTAGCACTTTCCCTAGAGTCTGCTAATGTCTCTCCCTGCACTAAATACACTGGAAAATGGCTGAATCCAAGATTGCTGAGGCTATTTATATGGCTGTGACATCACAGGGCTGTCTGGCTGCTGATTGGATGCATACATGGCATTGTGGGTGATCCCTCATTCCCAGAGTTCTTTACATCATGTCCTAACTTGTGCAGCAGCCATTTTAGGAAAAGACGTGATTCGTTACCACGAAGCATGAGGAAATTCGGATTTGGTGCAAATCGAATTTTTCCTGAAATTCGGATCTAATTCCACTTAGTCAACTTCGATTCGCTCATCTCTAGTCATAACCATGGAAATGAGCAGTGTATAATGTGATGGAAATATTAATCCAGCCAGCAAAGGAAGCAATATGGATAATAACAGTACATTAGTAAGTGCCTTGTATTAACTTTCTCTACATGATAAATGACACTTACCGAAGTGAGACAACCCCTTTAAGCTCTGATCTCAGATGAGGGAAAATAGATGAACTGACAATCCCATCACACAAGATGGATTCTTGTTTCAAAATCTGAGGAATGACTGACAAAGAGCTTTCTAAATATGGCATTTGCTTTAATATTCTTTGGACTAGTCCTAAATGTACAGATACTGCAACATTTGGGTCCCCATTTCTCCAGCTCACCAGAAATAAAGTTAATAACAGGATTATGTACCTGGAGCCATTGCACCCAAGATCACTTTAGCTGGCAAATTTTCTATTACAAACAGAGAACAAACCTCAGAATGCATATCACCAATGAGCATAGAGATATTAGGGTACAATATTTAATCAAACCGTTGGCCAAGGGTGTGGTATCTTCAACTGTGACTAGAGATGAGCGAAGTTATCAAAAATTCAATTCGGCTTGCTTCATGGAAGTTCACAAAGAAACACGATTTGCGACAAATCACTTCGTCACGAATCGCATTCCATTGTATGTAGCGGGTGCAATGACGGGTAACAGCGATTGGGCCACCCCCCTTCATTGAACCCCTGTAATGCAGCGTCCAACGCTGATCGCAGCATCTGACCGTCACATTCAGGACTTTTAGGAGTTAAGAACAAAAAAATATATATACTCACTAGTGATGGACGAACATTGATCAACTGTTCGCGAACCGCAAGTTCGTGGCAGGCCCCATTCACTTTAATGGCAGGCGAACCTGAAAAACCTTCAGGTCATTATTGCAGCCACCAAATACTTACAAGACGTGCACTTATAGTCCCACAACATGGACAGTGACATACCAGAAGGGGATCAATGGCAGAAATTCCCACAAAAAATATGTATTTTATTCAGGGGCCATTTTTATGCGTCTTAAAGGGAAACTCTCAAAAATGTGGCCTGCTGGAGCCTAGAAATTTTTTTTTTTAGGCCACGGGAGTACAGGCCCCAAAAATTAGGCATTCATCTGACAGAAAACATCAAGTGATTATGTGGCTGGAGGTATATTAGACAGTCATCAGATATAAATTTTACTGCAGGCCAGTACAAATAGATGTTAAATACATATGTTTAAAAGAACAAAAAATATAAAATTGGATTAAAAACATCCCCCCTCTTGAAAACTCCCCAAATGATAATAGTTGAAATTCGATAACACGTGGTCGTCGTCAAACAAGTGTTGAATTCCTCCGAGGTCCCAAACATTAGGCATTCACCGGACAGAAAAGAACAAGTAATTATGTGGTTGGAGGAACATTAGGCAGTCACCGTATAACAATTTTACTGTTGGCCAGTAAGATTACAGGACCCAAAAATTATGCATTCAATCTACATAAATTATCAAGTGATTATGTGGCTGGAGGTATATTAGACGGTCAATGGATATCAATTTTACTGCAGGCCAGTGGACTACAGGCCCCAAAAATGATTTATTCACCGTACAGAAAAGCACAATTGATAATGTGGCTGGAGGTAGATTAGGCGGTCACCATATAACAATTTTACTGTTTGCCAGTTAAATTACAGGCCCCAAAAATTATGCATTCACCGTACATAAATGGTCAAGTGATTATGTGGCTGGAGCAGTGGTGTACCTCTAATAGAAGCAGACCACGCAACTGCTATGGGGACGGTAGGGGAAGGGGGCCTGGCTGTGGAGGAAAAGCGCCGCCCCCTTATTACAATTGGCACAACAACTCCGTCCAGAGTCCTTGCCAGGGCCTCTGGCTCAGCCTTTCAGCTCCCCTCACTGTTTCTCCTGTGCACGATGTGCCCCAGCTTCCCCCCTCCCCTCCAGCAAGGGCCTCCCCTCCAGCAAGATCCTACCATGAGGAGATGCCTCCAGGCATCAGCCTGCACATGTCCTCAGGGGCTGCACTACTGAGGAGAGGTCAGTTTTTCAGAAGCTACAGCAATATGTGCTGCTGCCATCAGAAGCCTCCCCAGTGCTCCTCTCCCCCACTCTGCTCCTCTTCCCGTCCCTGGCACACTGCAGAGTCCTCCTCTGCTGTTATGTAATCTATGTGCAGCAGTCGGGACAGAGGAAGGGGGGAAGAGAGCCTGCTGCACTGCCCAGCTGAGGAGAAGATGTCCTCCCATCAATCCTGACTGTTTACCCTGGAGACCTGTTCAGAAGGTAAGTGTGTGCATATGTACGCAGTGTAATATGTGTGTGTTTACATATCTGTACTTATGCCTGTGTAGTGTACATATGTATGCGATGTGTGTGTAATCGTCTAATGTACCTGTATATATGTGAATGACTGAGTAAATGTATATATGTGTGTGTGTACTATATGTACAGTGTATATGATGTGTGTGTGTATATATATACAGTGGGATGCGCAAGTTTGGGCAACCTTGTTAATCGTCATGATTTTCCTGTATAAATCGTTGGTTGTTACGATAAAAAATGTCAGTTAAATATATCATATAGGAGACACACACAGTGATATTTGAGAAGTGAAATGAAGTTTATTGGATTTACAGAACGTGTGCTATAATTGTTTGAACTAAATTAGGCAGGTGCATAAATTTGGGCACCACAAAAAAGAAATGAAATCAATATTTAGTAGATCCTCCTTTTGCAGAAATTACAGCCTCTAAACGCTTCCTGTAGGTTCCAATGAGAGTCTGGATTCTGGTTGAAGGTATTTTGGACCATTCCTCTTTACAAAACATCTTTAGTTCATTCAGGTTTGATGGCTTCCGAGCATGGACAACTGTATTTAAGTCACACCACAGATTTTCAATTATATTCAGGTCTGGGGACGGAGATGGCCATTCCAGAACGTTGTACTTGTTCCTCTGCATAGATGCCTTAGTGGATTTTGAGCAGTGTTTAGGGTCGCTGTCTTGTTGAAAGATCCAGCCCCGCCGCAGCTTCAGCTTTGTCGCTGATTCCTGGACATTGGTCTCCAGAATCTGCTGATACTGAGTGGAATCCATGCGTCCCTTAACTTTGACAAGATTCCAGTCCCTGCACTGGCCACACAGCCCCACAGCATGATGGAACCACCACCATATTTTACTGTGGGTAGCGGGTGTTTTTCTTGGAATGCTGTGTTCTTTTTCCTCCATGCATAACGCCCCTTGTTATGGCCGAATAACTCAATTTTAGTTTCATCAGTCCACAGCACCTTATTCCAAAATAAGCTGGCTTGTCCAAATGTGCTTTAGCCCACCTCAAGCGGCACTTTTTGTGCTGTGGGCGGAGAAAAGGCTTCCTCTGCATCACTCTCGCATACAGCATCTCCTTGTGTAAAGTGCGCCAAATGGTTGAACGATGCACAGTGACTCCATCTGCAGCAAGATGATGTTGTAGGTCTTTGGTGCTGGTCTGTGGGTTGACTCTGACTGTTCTCACCATTCGTCACTTCTGTCTATCCGAGATTTTTCTTGGTCTGACACTTCGAGCCTTAACTTGAACTGAGTCTGTGGTCTTCCATTTCCTCAATATGTTCCTAACTGTGGAAACAGACAGCTGAAATCTCTGAGACCGCTTTCTGTATCCTTCCCCTAAACCATGATGGTGAACAATCTTTGTCTTCAGGTCATTTGAGAGTTGTTTTGAGACCCCCATGTTGCTACTCTTCAGAGAGAATTAAAAGAGGAGGGAAACAATTGACAATTGACCCCCTTAAATACTCTTTCTCATAATTGGATTCACCTGTGTATGTAGGTCAGGGGTCACTGAGCTTACCAAGCCAATTTGAGTTCCAATAATTAGTTCTAAAGGTTTTGGAATCAATAAAATGACAATAGTGCCCAAATTTATGCACCTGCCTAATTGTGTTTAAACAATTATAGCACACTTTCTGCAAATCCAATAAACTTCATTTCACTTCTCAAATATCACTGTGTGTGTCTCCTATATGATATATTTAACTGACATTTTTTATCGTAACAACCAACGATTTATACAGGAAAAGCATTACGATTAACAAGGTTGCCCAAACTTTCGCATCCCACTGTATATAAAGACAGCTTATTCCGTACTTTTGACAGTCTCTAAAGTTGACACATGCTTGCGGGACACAGTTTAGAGCTTTACCTCTACAGTTGAAATGTGGGCCCCTCGAATCTATTGCTAGGTGAGCACAGCCCTATAAACCAGTTTCCTCTTTCTATAAGGAGATAATGAAAATGCAAGATTCTCCACTCCGGTGATCACTTGAGCATTGGTCCCTGGATATTCCTGGCCTGCAGGCGTCTCACCTGGAGGAGTTGGGCTCTGTGTGGAGAACCAAAGTAATTGGTGTCCGAGACCAGCTCATTCAGATGAAGTGGATACACGGGGTGTATCTGACCCCAATGCTCCTGCTCCACATGCGTAGACTACAGGATGCTTCATGTTCAAGATGCGGAGAGTCGAGAGGATCCTTGTACCATATGATATGGGCGTGTCGCACTATGCAGCTGCACTGGGGTCGGATATGCACTTTCATTAATACGAAGCTGGGTCTCCCGGGGATCTGTTCCCCTATAGTATGCTTACTGGGACTTGAGGTAGATGTGATCCCCACTAAATATGGCAGAAGACGTTTATTAATGTTTTATGGAAGAAAGACTATTCTCCTAAACTGGAAACCACCTAAGGCCCCTACTCATAAATGCTGATCTCAACATATATAAGCTAACATACTGTACACTACTAGAGGAACTCCAGACTGCTTTGAAAAGATCTGGGACGTTTGGCTACATGCGCAAAACCTGGTTTAAGTATTGAGTTGGGTGGGGCAACGGGGTGCTCCCTCTCTAATATTGGACTTCTCGTGTAATTGATTACTGCGATACCTGGGCTTGCTGTCTTCAATAATGTCTAATGTTCTTTCTTGTTTTATTTCATCCCGGTTAGGATGCTGATGTACTGTGAACTAAAAAGTGAATAAAATAAATACTATTAAAAAAAAAAATTGTGGCGACAGCCACCTCGTGGGTCCATCTACCGGCCACCGTTGTTAGAGACATCAGCACGGTGGGGTAGATTTTTAAGTGATCTAGAGACTCTGGGGAACCTGTTGCACACAGCCTCCTGGCATATATAGCGACTGACGATAGCCATAGTCCATGGGCTCAACCCGATGGGGACAGTCAGCCCTTACATAGCCAAGCTCCTGACACCGCCAGCAGACCATCGGAGCCAGGTCCTCCATGGGTACATCCCAGGCGGGTTTTATCGGCTCAAATCTCCGGGCCTGCTGTGGAGATTTCCGGGGTTTCTTCATTCTCCAAATTCTGCAAGTCTTCCATTTCAGTATTAGATAGATTAGAGAAACGAGTCTCATTAGCACCCAACTTTTCAAGATCGGATACAACCATTTGCAGAAAGATATCAATATGATCAGAACGAACTAGAGGGGGCAGTCTAGTGCTTCTAGGACATAGGTCTGTTAACGGATCTTCTACCAATTTCCTGGAGATTTGCTTCCAAACAGCTCTAGATCAGCAAAGTCAGTCTCCCGGATACCCAGTTCCTCACAGGTGTACCTATTGGTACTGCTGCGGTTTTATCTTTGTCCTGATCAGTCAAAAAGACTGAACTGAAGACATCCTGATGCATCCTGAACGGATTGCTCTCCATTCAGAATGCATGGGAATAAAACTGATCAGTTTTTTTCCGGTATAGAGCCCCTAGGATGGAACTCTATGCCGGAAAAGAATAACACTAGTGTGAAAGTACCCTAACTTATAAATATGGGGTCATAAACAATATATTAACACATTAATGAAAATATTTATGTAAAATATATTCACTGTTTAATCCTTGTCGCACTCTGTTAATATTGCTAGGAGTAGGGTTCCCATCCCATAGTTAATATATAAAATAAACTCCAGCACGAAATGCACTTTGATTGTTGTTTATTGACACGGCCAAAATACACTAGCAGCAGTAATTATCAATAAACAACAATCAAAGTGCATTTCGTGCTGGAGTTTGTTTTATATATATATATATATATATATATATGTAAAATATATTCATTTATTTAAATGATGAGAAGCAGACAACAAAAAAATCTTGAAGTATGATTTGACTTACTTCATTTTTGAGCTAACTGCCCTATCCCTTTGTCTTCTGTTTTTATACCAGTTAGTAACTTGTGTGGGACGCAATCCAGTCATGTAGGAAAGATGCCTCTTTTGTGCTGGACTGGGATATGGATTTCGAAGATAACACTCTCTTAGCAGTTTCCGGGTGTTTTCCTAGTAAAGTATAGCAAGTACATAGCTATATATACAGTATGTAAATTAGGGATCGACCAATTATCGGAAGTACCAATATTATCGTCCGATATTAAGGATTTTGCACATTATCGGTATCGGCATCTAACCTTGCCGATATGCCGATAATGCGTATAAAGCGAATACTAGTGAGCGCTAATGGAAGAGCTCACTAGTATGCATCGGGTTCCGGGAGCAGGGAAGAAGCGCAGCAAGCGCTTCCGATACTCACCCTCCCTGGTCTTCTTTGATGGGGCCCGCACTGCACTGTCCTGACCCCATACAGCGTCTGATGGGAGTTAAAGTCTGATCTGAGGTTCTGATAGGAGTTAAATAAAGTCTGATCTGAGGTCTGATAGGGGTTAATTAAAGTCTAATCTGAGGTCTGATAGGGGTTAATAAAGTCAGTGAGAAGGGGGGATGGTGTGGAAATTGGCATTATGCACTAGTATATTATAAACGTAAATTATAAATTGACTACCAACTAAGTGCTTTATTAACCACCTCCATCCGCACGTTGACTATAAACGTCCGGTAGGTGGTTCTCTATCTCTGAATGGACGTTTCTGATCGTCCATTCAGAGATCGCAGCTGCACGCTAATCGTGCAGCTGCAGATCGAGTTGCCCGCTGTCAGACAGCAGGGCAACCCTTAGAGAAGGCAGGGACAGTTCCCAGGTGTCCCTGCCTTCTAGATCACTGTATACACAGCGCTCACCGAGCGCTGTGTATACAGTGCAGGAAGTGCTATGCGCTTCCTGTTCCGGCCCAGCGGTGATGTGACCGCCGGAGCCGGGTGAGTGCAGGAGCTGTCGGGTATTTCACATACCTTGATCAGCCCTGCACTGAGGCTGTACAGTGCAGTATACCGCCGTACAGCCTCTCTGGGGGGTGTATTTCCCCTGTAACTGGGGCTACTATGTCAGCCCCAGTTACAGGAGAAATCAATAGTGAAAAAAAAAATGAAGTTACATGTCCTGCAGAGGTCTTGTATGACCTTACGGGGGTCGAAAAGTGTAAAAAAAATAAAAAATTGTTAAAATAAAAAGTTTCACATGTAAAAAAAAAAAATTCCCCAAGTAAGGAATACCATTTTATTTTTTTTATAAAAAGAAACAAATAAAACACACATATTTGGTATTGCCGCGTCCGTGACGGCCGGCTCTATAAATATATCACATGATCCAACCAGTCCGATAAACACCATAAAAAAATAAAAAACTGTGTCAAAAAAAGCTATTTTTGTCACCTTACATCAAAAATGCTATTATTGTGTTAAAGTGAAATAAATAAAAAAAAGTATACATATTAGGTATCGCCACGTTCGTAACAACCAGCTCTATAAAAATATCACATGACCTAACCCCTCGGGTGAACACCGTAAAATTTTAAAACTGTGTCAAAAAAAGCCATTTTTGTCACCTTACATCACAAAAAGTGCAACTCCAAGTGATCAAAAAGGCATATGTCCTACAAAATGGTACCAATAAAACCGTCACCTCATTCTGCAAAAAATGAGCCCCTAAATAAGAAAATCGCAAAAAATATATATATATATATTTTGTTTCAAAAATGCTATTATTGTGTTAAAGTGAAATACATTTTAAAAAGCATGCATATTGGGTATTGCCGCGTCCATAACAACCAGCTCTATAAAAATATCACATGACCTAACCCCTCGGGTGAACACCATCAAAAAAAAAATTTAACTGTGTCAAAAAAAGCTATTTTTGTCACCTTACATCACAAAGAGTGCAACACCAAGTGATCAAAAAGGCGTATGTCCCACAAAATGGTACCACTAAAACTGTCACCTCATCCCGCAAAAAATTAGCCCCTACATAAAAAAAACATTTAAAAAAAATAAATAAACTATAGCTCTCAGAACATGGACACATTAAAACATAATTTTTTTGTTTCAAAAATGCAATTATTGTGTAAAACTTAAATAAGAAAAAGTAACATATTAGGTATCACCACGTCCGTAACGATCTGTTCTATAAAAATATCACATGACCTAACCCCTCGGGTGAACGCTGTAAAAATAAATAAATAAAAACTGTGCTAAAATAACCAATTTTTTGGTCACCTTGCCCCATAAAGTGTTATAATGAATGATCAAAAAAAATCATATGTACCAAAAAATAGTACCAATAAAACTGGCATCTTATCCCCTAGTTTCCAAAATTAGGTCACTTTTGGGGAGTTTCTACTCTAAGGATGCATCAGGGGGGCTTCAAATGGGACATGGCATCTAAAAACCAGTTCAGCAAAATCTGCCTTCCAAAAACCATGTGGCGTTCCTTTCCTTCTGTGCCCTGATGTGTGCCCATAAAGCAGTTTATGACAACATGTGGGGTGTTTCTGTAAACCGCAGAATCAGGGTAATAAATATTGAGTTTTGTTTGGCTGTTAACCCTCGATGTGTTAAAGAAAAAAATGGATTAAAATTGAAAATCTGCCAAAAAAGTGAAATTTAAAAATGTGATCTCCATTTTCCTTTAATTCTTGTGGAACGCCTAAAGGGTTAACAAAGTTTGAGGGGTGTAGTTTCTACAATGGGGTCATTTATGGGGGTATCCACTATGTAAGCCACACAAAGTGACTTCAGACCTGAACTGGTCCTTAAAAAGTTTTGGCAATTTTTAATCTAAAATTCTAAGCCTTCTAACGTCCTAAAAAAATAAAATGACATTTCCAAAATGATGCCAGCATAAAGTAGACATATGGGGAATATTAAGTAATAAATATTTTATGAGGTATCACTTTCTGTTTTAAAAGCAGAGAAATAGAAATTTAGAAAATTGCTAATTTTTTAAAATTTTGGTAAATTTAGGGATTGTTTCATAAATAAAGATGAACTTTATTGACTCAAATTTAGGACTATCATGAAGTACAATGTGTCACGAGAAAACAATCTCTGAATGGCTTTGATAAGTAAGAGTGTTCCAAAGTTATTACCACATAAAGTGAGGTATGTCAGATTTGCAAAATTAGGGCTGGTCAGGAAAGGGGCAAATGGCCTGGATGTGAAGTGGTTAATTTATAATTTACCGTACATTTATAATATACTAGTGCCAAATGCAAATTTCCACCATCCCAGTGACTACCAATTAATATATTATATTATAATATATAAAATATCGGTATAAATTATCGGCTATCGACCTGAAAGTTCACCTATTATCGGTATTGGCTCTAAAAAATCAATATCGGTCGATCTCTAATGTAAATATATATATAACTTGTATGCATGAGACAAAATGTCAATAAATTGCACTCTTTGGTATGATAATATTGTAGCACAGATACTTTTTTGATAACTTACCTTCAGGCAGTGTGCTGCCCCGTTTACTTCTCTAGCTGATTTGATTGTGGTCCTTTCTTCTCTAGGTGGAAGAGTAAAGCTGATTGCCTCCATATTTGCATATATATTTGATAAATATGGTGGCAGAGACCATAGAAAGAGAGCAAGGTGATCCATTTCTCCAACAGCATGCAGAGTGGAGCAGATTTGTCTGATCTGCCCAGGGGAGAAAAGAGATACATGTGGAAACTGCATAGCCATATAGCTACAATTATCAATACAAATATGGAAAAGAGCAACGGGAGATAATAAAATGAGAGCAGAGACTGGATGAGAAGAATGGCATGAAAGGTATCTGCAGTGTGAGACTACAGAATACACCTAAGCAAAAAAGGCAGTACTCATTCAAGTATGCAAGGCAATCTCATAAGGTTGAAAAGCAATGAAGAAGAAAACAAAATAGTTTATGGGATTAACACAAATAGATCCAATTTAAAAACAGAAGAGGGTAGTACAGTGTGTGATTAGTCCAACAGATAATGTGAAGTATAAGTCTATGAATAATACAGGCTTGTGTGTGTATATATATATATATATATATATATATACACACACACACACACACAGTATATTTATAGCATGTAGAAGGGATCACAGCACTCCAGGGATGTGACAAAATAGACTTATTCCTCTGTATCCATAAGGCTACTTTCACATCTGCGTTTTTGTTTCTGGTTTTGAGATCCGGCAGAGGATCTCAAAACTGGAGGAAAACGCTTCAGTTTTGTCCCCATTCATTGTCAATGGGGGCAAAACTGAACAAACCGGAACGGAGTGCACCAGAATGCATTCCGTTCCATTTTGTTGCATTCCCATGCTGGACACATGAGAGAGAAACATAGAAATAGGACAGCACCACTTACTGACACATATTAGTCCATGATTTAGCGCTAAATGATGGACTAAAATATGTCAGTAAGTGGTGCTGTCCTATTTCTATGTTTTTTTCAGCATTGTGGGCCTGAGGACAAGCACACTGGCCACTGAGTAAATAGGACTGGTTCCTTGGTTTTTACTGTGGATGATTGCGGCAACAAGAATATGGATTCACCAAACAGCTCTGTTTATTCAAGTGAACAAATCTCACACATCCTGAGTGGGAATGACGAGGAGGGAGCCTTCTTGAGTAAACCAACAGTGGACCTGGTTAAACGGAAGTGGTAGAATGATAAGAAACAGCTCATTAATAATGAATTTTACCAATCTACCTTCAGGGAATATTATAAAGCTGAGCGTATACCACGAGGCTTGAGAACCCATCTGAAACCAATCCTGTGCCCAAATAATCTGGAATTTCTGAATAAGTTCACGGTTATAGCGAACCGTTTCTCAATGGACATGATGTTACTCAATATGGAGTTGTTGCAAAATGATTTAATCCACATCAAGAGGAGAGTTAAAGATTATGGGAGTCAGCTGAAGTCACTGCTCAGTGACCAGAATTTTTTGAAATTAATAGAACAATCTAAGATAGATCTGAGTAAATACCGTCTTAATATTGAGGAAACAAAGAGACAGAAATGGTTCAGAGACCAGGAGGATTATACTGTATAAAATGAAAAGTTTATAAAAAAATCCAGACAGACAATAGGAACACCATGACCCAGCGAAAACGCAGAGCACAGAGACCCACAGGACGTCGGGTAGACCTTACTGATACGGATTCCTCAGGAGGCCAGGGAGAGGACATAGGTTTTTTAGGGGTAGGTACCTCAAGAGAACCAGGAGAACGAGAAGGGGAGGACGCAGGTACCAGCACAATGGACTAGAGTCTACAATTGCCCGCAAGACACACTCAATGAGACCGCCCATGGGAAACAAGACCTCTGTGTCACAACACCGGAAAATAGGCGTACAGGGGAAATGATCATGAATGGGACTTCACATGTGGTAAATATCTCTTCATATGAATTAACATTAACACATGGTGAAGTAATGTTGTTAAATAAGGGGTTGTCCTTCTGTCTATTAACTGACATTGACTGGTTCCAGAATGAAATTGATTTGTTGAATTTTTTTAGACGGATTAAGCTGAGAGTGTTCTTTAATAATCAGGAGCCCATGGTCAGGCCCAGTCCAGGGACCTCTGTAGATGTGGAACACAGTATGCTAACACTCACGGAGTTGGGCCTACATCTTAAAAATGATTTTGAACCTCCTCTTAATCATAAGGCAGTTGACACCTATGTTTCGTTGGTCAGATCGGATATCATGAAGTTGAGGAAGCATAAACATGATAAACATGGTTCCAATCTGACCAGGGATGAGGGTGATGCTCTCCTCTCTCTCAGTCGGCGCAAGGAATTAACTATCAAAGCGGCTGATAAGGGAGGAGCGATAGTTATCATGGATACGCACAAGTATGTCGCTGAGATTAGGAGCCAATTACAGGATAGGGAAGTGTACAAACCGGTAAATGTTGATCTAAAGTTTAAAATTATGAGAAAGATTAAAATCTTGGTAGACAATGCCTATGCCAATAATATTATTGATGGGAAATTGCATTATTTTCTCATACAGCAGCATCCGGTGACACCAATACTGTATACTTTGCCCAAAATCCACAAAACTTTGTACAACCCGCCTTGTCATACGCGAGGGACACGACCGACTTCCTAAACAAATTGGGGAATACTACATTAAATATGAGTGATAGGTTGGTGTCCTTTGACATAGTAAGCCTATATACCAGCATTGAGCATGAACGGGGTCTAGAGGCGATACAATGGGCATTAGGGCTCACAGACTATCCGACGGAGTTATGCGATTTTGTGTGTTCCCTGTTGGAAATATTGCTGACCTGCAACTACTTTTGTTTTGAGGAGGAGTTTTATATGCAGTGTCGGGGGACCGCAATGGGGTCCAATATGGCCCCAACATACGCAAACATATACATGACGTATGTGGAGGAGTCATTTATATACCCATCCGCCCTTTACCAACATGTGAGGGGGTGGATGAGATATATAGATGACATCTTCCTAATATGGATGGGGACAGATGTTGATTTGCAGGTGTTTCATGACTTCTTGAACAGTATTCATGTGAAACTTAAATTTACGAGGGTGGACTCTACACATTCCTTACAGTTCCTTGATACTTTAGTTTACGTGACAGATGACGGCCTAAAGACAGACCTGTATGTGAAACCAACGGACCGGAATAACATGCTGAGGTTCGATAGTGCCCACACTAAGGGTATGTTGGAATCTCTCCCATATAGCCAGCTGCTTAGGACGAGACGCATTGTTTCGGATGAGAAGTTGGCAGATGCCAGACTACGGTAGGCACGATCGCAGCTATTGAACACACATAATAAAAAGATGGATAGGAAAAGGGTACCATTTGTATCTACATTTTCAACAATGAGTGGACAGATAGCAGGAGTACTTAAACGTAATTTGCAGATCTTAGCACAGTCTTTTTCAGACATAGAGGAATTTCAGTCCCCACCCCTAATGTCCTACAGGAGGTCGAAGAACTTAGGTTACAGCCTTATACATTCCGAATTACAGAGCCCAAAGGTGACGCAGAGGATTAGGAAGGGTTGTTACCCCTGCCTTAACTGCTGTAATTGTAACAGTATGCTGAAGGGGGGTGTCTTTTCCCATCCCCGTACCGGTAAGCAATACAAGATCAGGGACTTTTACACCTGTTCCTCTGATTTTGTTATCTATAAGTTACAGGTCGTGTGACAGTTGTATGTGTGTGAGACAACGCAAGCTTGTATATTGAGGATAAATCAACACCATTACTCTATCCGGAAACTTTTTGTGAAGAGACAGATTCAAACTGGTAAACTTGAGGGGGAACTTCCAGTGCCGATACACTTTTATAGGTGTAGACACAATGTGGCACAGTTGAGGTTCAGAATCATTGATGGTATTCCCCCACTATGCAGAGGGGAAATCAGGAACGGCTACTGAAGCGTTTTAGAACTTAAGTGGATCTTTAAGCTTGATACTGTTGAACCCAAGGGTCTCAATTCAAGGTGGGCTCCTTTTTTTGAATGCCATACAGGATTTTGGACAATGTTATTGTTTTTAATGTAACAAAAGTGAGATTACCCGACGGTATTTTGTGTTGAAATACATTAATAATTTTTTTCTCTTTATATATTTCACAGGTATTTTGGTGTATTACACGTCAGAGCTATAGAACTGTGTGCAGATGCGGACGGATGCAATCAAGGCACCGGCTACTTGAATACACCACTTGACCGCTGGACTTATGAAATGGGGGACTGTATTATTTGTATGTATTTTTCTACTGGGGACCCCCTTGCCCCCCCTTTTTACCTAGTGGTTGACAAGTTGATCGGGTGGAGTAGATGCCTTCTTGTGGGTATTGTCTTTGGGGTAACTCAGGATGTGATAGGGACGGCACTAGTTAATCCATAGTGGTGGACTGATTGAGTGGTACCTTGTATGAAGGGGACATAGGCAGGGGAGGGGTCCTTACCACAAATATAAAGGAGGCTGTACCCAGACGTTGCCTGAACAAGGGCAACTTACCTCCCTATTGAGGAGATGCCTCAGCCTTTTGGTTTCCCCGATGTGAATGGTTTAGGCAATTTGCCGTAATGCAGTCCCCGGAGGTGGGAGTCATTGGGGTCTGCGCTGTTAAGTATTTGGTTCTCTATTTGGTCCTCTGGACATTTATGTGCCTTCTAAGCCCCCTCCCCCTCTCTTGAGTTTGGGGTTTTGCACCCGAGAGTCCCCTTACCCTTAATACCTTGTGCTGTCTCTACCACTGGGTTAAAGTGGTTGTGCATATATGGGGGTCATTCTTTAGTTATACTACTAATGTAGCCCCATGCATACCCAGCGGGGTCAATATAGGAATGGGTACCATTGTTTTTGATGGACCTTTCTGTATAGCTGGTCCTTGTTTGTAGGTACATCAGATGTTGTCTGCTATGTATATAATTCTCTCCATAATATTGGGTCAGGCGAGGGAGAACAGCGCACTCAGATTGTATTTATATATGAGAAACATTTATCTAATGGATCCCTGATGTGTTTGCAACGAATACATACAGGTTTGGAGCAGGTCCGGAGGTTGCCTAGTTAACAGGACACATGTGAGCATGTGACAGATCAGGTGACTGACATCGCCTACAGCGTCTTGATAATGGCCTCCAAGTCCGGACACGTGAGCGGATGTAGTCTTGGCTTCGGCCACACTTCAATATACGTAAGCCGCGTAGGCGCAGTAACGTGCCGGGGATGCTGTTCTTCCCGCTTGATTAAGTTGACTATTCTTTTGTTCAGCTCTGACGTAAGTATTAAATAATGTATGCACAGATTTGATTCTATGTGGAAAATATACAATAGTGTCACTGGGGTTTGATGTAATGGTAGTATTGTGAAAGGGGAGGGGTTGACCTTCTCTTGTGGTAATTGTCCAACCAATCCCTATTAAGAGGGGTGTATATGTATTGTTCACTTGTATTATTAATTTGTAGCTTGAAAAATATTTTTGGGTCGAAACGTTGCTTTTGTTCGGTGTTAATAAATACACGATTGGATTGAAGATTGGAGTGCTACTTTTTTTTCTAACCTCTTTCGGACACATGAGAGAGGCGAGAGAAATTGAACATGCCAGATCGGGCATAAAAAAACATGTAAGTCAATGGTGCCGTATCCGTTTTTTTCAGACAAGAAAATTGACTTGCAATGCCTATTGACTTACAATGGTATTTGATGCCAGATCTGGCATGTTCATTTTCAATATAATACTGTCACGCTCGTGTGTGAGAGGAAAACACCACACCGAGCGTAGGAGGGAAAAGGGGATACCAGAATAAGGCCTGGAAACTAGGGAAGGAAAATGGACACCTCCTAGAGAAAACCCTAACTCCAGTCGTGACAGACTACTAGTATGAACAAGCCCCAAAGGTAGGCAAGTTCATACACTGGATACCTAGAATCCTATCTCACCCTATAGGACCCTGGAACTAATGTCAGGACTACCTGTTCCTCCAAAGGGAAGGAAGAACAGGAGTCTCCCTAAGGCCTAATGACAAACAACATGGAAAGACAACACACACATATAAATAAACAAAAAACAAAAGGGAAAGGAAACACTTATCTTCAATGAAGCTTTGGTAGCACCAGGAACTCAGCCGAGAACCAAACACAAGCTAACCACAAGTCTAACAGAAGCTATAAACCACATTGCATAGTGGGAGAAACAACAATAAATATAGGTAAAATGACCACAAAAGCCACACCTGGGGAAAGAAGGTGTGGCAAGCACCAGAAACAGATGTCCTTTGATCCGGAAAGGTAAACACAGATGTGAAAGTAGCCTAAAAATGCTATGTTTCAGCTCCTACCTGGGGCTTTTTTCAAGCTTGATCAAGGTCTGGTCTAGTGCTACTGTCTGCATCTTTTGTTTATATATATATATATATATATATATATACACTCACCTAAAGAATTATTAGGAACACCTGTTCTATTTCTCATTAATGCAATTATCTAGTCAACCAATCACATGGCAGTTGCTTCAATGCATTTAGGGGGGTGGTCCTGGTCAAGACAATCTCTGAACTCCAAACTGAATATCAGAATGGGAAAGAAAGGTGATTTAAGCAATTTTGAGCGTGGCATGGTTGTTGGTGCCAGACGGGCTGGTCTGAGTATTTCACAATCTGCTCAGTTACTGGGATTTTCACGCACAACCATTTCTAGGGTTTACAAAGAATGGTGTATAAAAGGGAAAAACATCCAGTATGCGGCAGTCCTGTGGGCAAAAATGCCTTGTGGATGCTAGAGGTCAGAGGAGAATGGGCCGACTGATTCAAGCTGATAGAAGAGCAACGTTGACTGAAATAACCACTCGTTACAACCGAGGTATGCAGCAAACCATTTGTGAAGCCACAACACGCACAACCTTGAGGCGGATGGGCTACAACAGCAGAAGACCCCACCGGGTACCACTCATCTCCACTACAAATAGGAAAAAGAGGCTACAATTTGCACAAGCTCACCAAAATTGGACTGTTGAAGACTGGAAAAATGTTGCCTGGTCTGATGAGTCTCGATTTCTGTTGAGACATTCAAATGGTAGAGTCCGAATTTGGCGTAAACAGAATGAGAACATGTATCCATCCTCTGATGGCTACTTCCAGCAGGATAATGCCCCATGTCACAAAGCTCCAATCATTTCAAATTGGTTTCTTGAACATGACAATGAGTTCACTGTACTAAAATGGCCCCCACAGTCACCAGATCTCAACCCAATAGAGCATCTTTGGGATGTGGTGGAACGGGAGCTTAGTGCCCTGGATGTGCATCCCTCAAATCTCCATCAACTGCAAGATGCTATCCTATCAATATGGGCCAACATTTCTAAAGAATGCTATCAGCACCTTGTTGAATCAATGCCACGTAGAATTAAGGCAGTTCTGAAGGCAAAAGGGGGTCCAACACCGTATTAGTATGGTGTTCCTAATAATTCTTTAGGTGAGTGTATATATATATATATATATATATAGAGAGAGAGAGAGAGAGAGAGAGCGATCTTAGAGGCTACTTTTGGGTAGTATACCGCTTGGTGATAGATTGTTGGTGGTTAGACATGCCTTTACGAGCTGTTAGTAGCTTGTTGGCAGCAGTGATTATGTGGGGGGATATACACACTGCCAACAGGCTCTAGACAGCCCACACAGAACACTAGTAAAGAGGATTGTTTGATCTGCCAACAAGCAAGAGCAGCTCCCACAGTTTTTTACCTCTTTGACTGGACAATTTCCAGGCGCATAGCAGAAGAGAATTTGGCACCATGGCGCCCATTACATGTCCTGCCATTAGGGGCTGAGTGGGAACTTGAAATGGCCCTGGAAAAAAAAGTGGCCCCATGTTGTAGGCAGGCCCAAATTGAAAGAAGGTGGGGCAATACAAGTAGAAAGAGTCAGCAATACCATAGTGCAAAATACCATCCCAGCAGAACCTAATACCACAGCGCAGCACAATATTGTTACCCAAAAGCTGTCCCTCTGTGGTAGTCATCAATAGCTGCCATTGTCTGTCCTCCTTCAGTTGTCTCTGATTAAGATATGGAGCAGGGGGCTTAGAAAGTGAGATTCAGGCCACAGCAGTTAAATTCAGGAAGGCATGTGCAGTCACTGGTTGGGTATATGAGTACCTTATTCTCACAGCATTAATTACGGCCGAGAGCTGATTATGCACCTGGCTAGCAGTAGAGAGGAGGACTTGGGCGACCCCCTGGGCATTGGCCCACCGGAAAATTTGCCTGTAGGGTGTATGGCCAGTCTGCCCCTACCTGCCATTGACAGCCAGCCATTGTTGCCTTTGTTTGCAGTCGTGTCATGAACAAGAGACATGGACTCCTATGGACTGGAACTGTAAAGCCTTTAGGGTACTTTCACACTTGCGGCAGGACGGATCCGACAGGCTGTTCACCATGTCGGATCCGTCCTTCCGCTATTTCGCCGTGCCGCCGGACCGCCGCTCCGTCCCCATTGACTATAATGGGGACGGGGGCGGAGCTCCGGCGCAGCACGGCGGTGCATGGCGAAAGCCGCCAGGCTAAAAAGTCGGACATGGAGGACTTTTTAGTCCGGCGGCTTTCGCCGTGCACCGCCGTGCTGCGCCGGAGCTCCGCCCCCGTCCCCATTATGGTCAATGGGGACGGAGCGGCGGTCCGGTGGCACGGCGAAATAGCGGAAGGACGGATCCGACATGGTTAACAGCCTGTCGGATCCGTCCTGCCGCAAGTGTGAAAGTAGCCTTAGTTACAAACCTAGGTTCTGTTTGGGATCCAACAATGGTCAGGTTTGATTATGGAGGCCTCGTGGGGATGGCTTCAGTCTTTCCTTTGCTGTGAAGTGACATACTGCTGGTGTGATAATCTGGAGAGCCATCGCATGTGACAGTCGGTTACATCTAGTAGTGATACGAGGGACACGAACAGCTCAGCGATATGTGCGGGACATCCTGCGGCCATGTGTTGCCTCCTATCTGTTGTGGATTTCTGTCTTCATTCATGCCAGAAAACTGGCGTGAATGAAGATAAATGAGCTGGGCCAGCCCGCCCTCATGAAAGTAGCAAAGGTGGCATAGAAATGGCACCTGTGAAAAAATGTTGTTGCAGAGGCGTAAAAAAAATTAAAACACAGAGGTTGCGACTTTTTTACCCCAGAAAACTAGCGTAGGGTGATGATAAGAGGCCCCCTTAGTTTTTACAGTCTAGAGGAAAGCAGGGACATGATTGAAACCTTTAAATATGTTAGAGGGTTAAATAAGGCTCAGGAGGGAAGTATTTCTAATAAGAAACTAAAATAAAACAAGAGGCACACTCTGCAATGACAGAAAATATTACTTTACTGAAAGAGCAGTAGTGGTTGGAAAATCAACAGTACGTGAATTTAGGGTACTTTCACACTAGCATTATTCTTTTCCGGTATTGAAATCCGGTAAAGGGTCTAAATACCGGAAATAAATGCATCAGTTTTGTGCTAGTGCATTCTGAATGTAAAGCAATCCGTTCAGTATGCATCAGGATGTATTCAGTTCCATCCCTTGTATGGTATTTGACCGGACAAAATACAGCTGCATGCTGCGGTATTATTTCCAGCCAAAATCCCGGAACACTACCGCACTTGCCGGCATTCATTTCCATAGAGATGTATTAATGTCGGATCCGGTACCAAGGGTTCCGGAAATTGCAGTGTTGCCGGATCCGGTTTTCCGGTCTGCGCATGCGCCGGGACATAGGAGGAACTGTTTTTGCTTTTGATCTTTAAAAAAAATTAAATACCGGATCCGTTATTCCGGATGATACCGGATGAGACCCATCTGGTATATCACCGGATCTGTCTAACGGATCCAGAAAAAAACATATTTCTGTTTGCATATGGTTTGCCAGATTCGGCAGGCAGTTCCGCTGCCGGATCCGAACAACGCTAGTGTGAAAGTACCCTTTATAATGCCTGGGATAAAGCTGTATCTATCCTATAAGAAAATCAAAATGAAATTAAATCAGAGCAGACTTGATGGACTAAGTGCTCTTTTTACCATCATTCCTTCATGTTTCTAATCTAACAGGACGGCTGTGATGTATTGCAATGTTATGTGCTGATAACATGCCGTTATTTTGCAGGTTTTGTGTCCTTATGTTTTATGTGAAAAAGAACAAAAACGTTCTTGAGGCACCTTCCAAAAATGTCAGACATTTATTGAATTATAGACGTTTGCTGTATTGTTCCCTTTGTTATATACTGAATTTAATGCTGCATGCAACATTACCATATACAGTAGATCAACCATATTGCAAGTATGTGAAAAACAAAGTAAAACATCATAATAATAATAATAATTAAAAAAAGACAGTCCAAATTCAGAGGCTAAAATCGATAAGCACCTGCTACAGGACCATCACAGCAGGAATAACAGTCAATCCAGCTAATCTCTGCTATTCATCTAGTCTGTTTTCTAGCTACACCAGTAGTGTGAATAATCAATTGGTACTCCAGTCAATACTGGGAATAAATCAGAACGAGAGATTGGTATTGAAGTCATTATTTTAGACAAGGAATCAATTACCATTCCTATATGTGCTTCGAATCAATCAATGAAGTGGGCAGCCAGTGTTGTCCTGGGCACTGCAGATATCACAGTCTTTATTATGAACACAGGATTAATATTCCCAGAAGCAGCTTGAACAAAGCAATACATTGAGCAGAAGTTTGAGGCAATATATTGGGCAATTCATCAGTAAATCTATAACATTTAGTAATATTTACCATTCATTTCACAAGCTTCATATCACTCTCAGTACCCTGGAATTAGCCACATACAGCCAGATATTACTGATTTATGGCTCTTCTGTCCAGGGATATTGGAGCTTCTGCTGCTGATGGCGATCCATGAACCTGCGTTTAGACATTGGGAGGACACTGGGCTGTTCAAACTAACTGCTGCAATAAAATCCTCACCAATTCTCACTGTGCTGCTCATAGATTGCCCAAGACCTTTGTCCGAGCTCTCATCTGGCACACACAAGCTGGTACTTGTAGAGCTACTATGCCAACTGGCTGGAACTTGTACTATACACTGACACCAATGTAGAAGCCAAACTTCATTAATACGTGTGGAAAATCCCAGTGACTAGAAGGTTTGACTATGGTCATTTCTTGCCACCATAAAGTTGTGTTTTGCACTGCATATAGCTGCTGGAAGGCATAGTGGGTGGCGTGGTCTCTGGTTATGTGTCTGGATGCAGGAGTAGTGCGCATGCACAGGCTTCTTGAGACTTGGGTTACGGTATATTAGAAGTTTTTTTTAGTGCAGCTCGTGCTTGTGTGTACTGAGAGTGCACTGTCAGGTGCGAGACAAGTGCACACAACGTCGATAGTGCAACTGACAACCGAACATCTGCAGATCTGCGAAAGGCAGTGACCCTGAGAATCTTGCTGACCTGTTATGGACAGCTTCCAGTGCTTTGACTGTAGTTGACTGCTGCTTCTTGGGCCTGCTGAGGAGGGCCCTATGAGAACAGTGAGAAGAAAGTCCAATTTGCACTCTGAGGTCTCCTAGGACTCATATTTTTTCTCTAGTCTCCTACTTTTTCCTTCCTTTTTTTTATCTGTTTATCCTCTCTCTCTTTGTCTTCAAAATTCACTTGAATTAAGTCACCAAAATTTCTCATTCGGATACAATATTTTCTTTTACAATATTTTCTTTTACAATCGATTCACTCATCTCTAATTAGGGTTCTAACCCAAATCCTAAAGAACAGCACCATAAATTATCCCTACTCCAATACATTTTACAGTAGGGGCTATGTATTATGGTAGGTGGTATCTTTCAGACAACTCATGTACAAGTAGAGACAAGACGGACGGCACTCACCACTTTGCGCTATGACAATCTTCTCTTTATTTTCGGTAGATAGCGGACAACATATACAAGAGTGTACCAGCTGAATAGGCTGTTTCGCACCTTAGTGCTTCTTCTGGCCCTTAATCAAGTGGTCCCTTCACCTGCTCTTTTAAGAGATTCAGCCTGTGACGCGGTATTACCTGCGCCCAACAGGTACTGCACAGGCCCGGCGCCTGCCCCTGTGCGTCAGAGTAAACCGCGTCACAACTGAAAGACAAACAATAAAACACAACTTTAAAATAGTACCATTGTTTTTCTATTATACATGTAACATGTTAGCAAGAGAAATCGGGTCCCTATAGGAATATCCCCATGTCGATTTTATAGTTTAACCCCAGGGGTCCCATTGCGTCTGCACGTAGGATCCATTTACTCTCTCTTCAGAGGAGTTCCTTGTGTGTATCGCCCCCCTGTGGTAGACTCTGTATTACTTCTATACCGGCAAAGCTAAGGGTGAGATGGTTACCTGCATGCTCCTCCCTCACATGATCTATAAGTCGCATGCAACCTTTTCCCGTGGACAGTGAGTTTATGTGTTCCCTGATCCTCTCCTGGAGACACCTGATTGTTTTGCCTATATAAAACCTACCACATGCACACTTAATAAGGTACACCACGTATTTGCTTTTACAGGTGATGAGGGTATTCACTTTGTGTTGTATCCCTCCAAACCTTAAAGTGTTCCATTGGGGATTAAACCTACAGCACGAACAATGTCCGCACCTGCGGTTTCCTTTTGGTCCCCAATTCTCCAGCCATGTGGTAGGTTTCTTCTCTAGAAACCTGCTACGGACTAACTTGTCCCTCAAAGTGTGGCATCTCCTGAAAGCTATAATCGGTGCCACGTTGTTTATCTCCCTTAATGATTCGTCTCTTTCAAGTATGGACCAGTTGTCCTTTATGACCCTCTTAATTAGAGAGGCCGTGGGTCCATACTTGAAAGAGAAGACAAAGGGGTGGGAGCCCTCATCAGGCCCTGCTCTCTCTATCTGCGCATTCCCAGTGGGTACAGGGCAGATTTGGGGTTTGATGTGGTCGGCCTTCTTCATGGCCTGATTCAGTAGTCTAAGGGGATACCCCCTAGCCAGTAGTCTATTCTTAAGCTCCAAAGCCTGACTATTGTAATCAACCTCAAACCTATTAATCCATTTTAATTGGACAAACTGGCCATAGGGTACCGCCCTCTTGACACTGGGCGCATGTTAACTGGAGAAATGTGAAAGCGAGTTGGTGGCCGTTGGCTTGCGATAGCCCTCGGTCACCAGCTCGCCCTCCCTCACGGAGATATCAACGTCTAGAAATTCCAGACGGTCACCACCAAACTTATGCGTGAACAACATGTTCATGTCGTTCACCTGGTTAAGATACTGTACAAAATTAGTAAACTCCAACTCTGTCCCTGTCCACACTATGAGCACATCGTCTATGTATCTCAAGTACAGTCAGGTCCATATATATTGGGACATCAACACAATGCTAACATTTTTGGCTCTATACATCACCACAATAGATTTGAAATGAAACAAACAAGATGTGCTTTAACTGCAGACTGTCAGCTTTAATTTGAGGATATTTACATCCAAATCAGGTGAACAGTGTAGGAATTACAACAGTTTGCATATGTGCCTCCCACTTTTTACGGGACCAAAAGTAATGGGACAGAATAATAATTATAACTCAAACTTTCACTTTTTAATACTTGGTTGCAAATCCTTTGTAGTCAATTACAGCCTGAAGTCTGGAATGCATAGACATCACCAGACGCTGGGTTTCATACCTGGTGATGCTCTGCCAGGCCTCTACTGCAACTGTCTTCCGTTCCTGCTTGTTCTTGGGACATTCTACTTCAGTTTTGTCTTCAGCAAGTGAAATGCATGCTCAATCGGATTCAGGGCAGGTGATTGACTTGGCCATTGCATAACATTCCACTTCTTTCCCTTTAAAAACTCTTTGGTTGCTTTTGCAGTATGCTTTTGGTCATTGTCCATCTGCACTGTGAAGCGCCGTCCAATGAGTTCTGAAGCATTTGGCTGAATATGAGCAGATAATATTGCCCGAAACACTTCAGAATTCATCCTGCTGCTTTTGTCAGCAGTCACATCATCAATAAATACAAGAGAAACAGTTCCATTGGTAGCCATACATGCCCAAGCCATGACACTACCACCACCATGCTTCACTAATGAGGTGGTATGCTTAGGATCATGAGCAGTTCCTTTCCTTCTCCATACTCTTCTCTTCCCATCACTCTGGTACAAGTTGATCTTGGTCTAATCTGTCCATAGGATGTTGTTCCAGAACTGTGAAGGCTTTTTTAGATGTCGTTTGGAAAACTCTAATCAGGCCTTCCTGTTTTTGAGGCTCACCAATGGTTTATATCTTGTGTATTCACTGTATTCACTCTGGTGAAGTCTTCTCTTGATTGTTGACTTTGACACATACACCTACCTCCTGGAGAGTGTTCTTGATCTGTCCAACTGTTGTGAAGGGTGTTTTCTTGACCAGGGAAAGAATTCTTCTGTCATCCACCACAGTTGTTTTCCGTGGTCTTCTGGGTCTTTTGGTGTTGCTGAGCTCACCGGTGTGTTCCTTCTTTTTAAGGATGTTCCAAACAGTTGTTTTGGCCACGCCTAATGTTTTTGCTATCTCTCTGGTGGGTTTGTTTTGTTTTTTTCAGCCTAATGATGGCTTGCTTTACTGATAGTGACAGCTCTTTGGATCTCATCTTGAGAGTTGACCGCAACAGATTCCAAATGCAAATAGCACACTTGAAATGAACTCTGGACCTTTTATCTGCTCATTGTAATTGGGATAATGAGGGAATAACACACACCTAGCCATGGAACAGCTAAAAAGCCAATTGTCCTATTACTTTTGGCCCCTTAACAAGTGGGAGGCACATATGCAAACTGTTGTAATTCCTACACCGTTCACCTGATTTGGATGTAAATACCCTCAAATTAAAGCTGACAGTCTGCAGTTAAAGCACATCTTGTTCGTTTCATTTCAAAACCATTGTGGTGGTTATAGAGTCAAAAATGTTAGAATTGTGTCGATGTCCCAATATTTATGGACCTGACTGTATGTGTGGATACATGAAAGAAATGGATTTGAAAGTGCATACACGTACCTGTCCTCGAATCTTGCTAAATACAAATTCGCAAAAGTACATGATACCGGCGTCCCCATGGCGGTCCCGAACTTTTGCCTGTACCACGCATCCCCAAACCTGAAGGCATTGTGCTTGAGAATGAATCCCAGTGCATCACAGATGAAGCTGGAAAACTTCTCACTTTTGCCCGTCCCGGACAAAATGTCCGTGACTACTTCAATGCCTTCATCCTGGGGGATGCGCGTATACAGGCTCTCCACGTCTAGGGACACCAGTCGGAAACCCTCCTGCCAAGGTATAGACCTTAGCACCTGGAGGAGGTCCGACGTGTCCCTGACGTATGAGGGTATGTTACTCACTATGGGTCTAAGCAGCCAGTCCACGTACTTGGACAGGGGTTCAGTCACTGACCCAACCCCGGACACAATGGGTCTGCCAGGAGGCTGGGTCAGTGACTTGTGGACCTTGGGCACAAAATACCAGGATGGCTTCGAGGGGAAGAGTAGCAGTAATTTTTCTGCCATTTTTTGCGACAGGGTATTGCACTCGCAATGTTTATGGAGTAACCTCCTCAACAGTCCCTGCAACTGATGTGTGGGGTCTACTTGTACAACCTCATAAACCTCCTTATTGTGCAACTGCCGGTAAGCCTCTGTCACATAATACTCTTTAGTCATCAGGACCACATTACCCCCCTTGTCTGCTGGCTTTATGATGATGTCTTCACGTGTTTGTAGCCATTTTAAGGCCTTTTCTTCTCCAACATCCAAATTTTTGGCTGCCTTCGGGTATACTAAAGCCTTCACCCCTTCTAGGACCTTTTGTTGGAACACGTCAATAGAACTGCCAGCCGACAAGGGGGGATTAAATGTGGACCTGACGCCTCCCCGAAAATCAACCCTTTCTCCCTCCTGTTGTGGAGCAGGGGTGTCAAGTGATGATCCCGTCATCCATTCCAGACACTCTACCTCTGTAGGGTTAAAATTGGCCGTGGTACTAAACCACAGGGGTCCTATCACTGCTGGCGACTCCCCCTCCCTTACTTCCTTCTGTGCAGGTGGGATCCTGCTGAATAACTTATTCAAAGTGAGCTTTCTAACTGCCTTGTACAGGTCTATCTCAAACCCGACCGGGTCAAACTGCTCCACCAGGCTGTAGTTGAGCCCCCGATTGAGGACTCGCACACAGTCTGGTGGAAGCACGGAGCCGGTCAAGTTGATCACCAGGTTCTGTGAAACATGTAGGGGTGATGGATCTCCTAGTTCCTCCAAGACACCTATTTTCTTTTGTGTCCCTGTTTTTTGTATGTTTTTCCCTTTGCTCCTCCCCCTTCTTGTGTGTGACCCAAAGGGGACTGGCCCCCTTGACTATTGCTCCGCACTGTGGGAGCCTGTGTCATAGTGTCATCAGAGTAACTAGAGTCCGAGTCAGTGGTCCAGTGCCTGCGTTTCTATGTGCGGTTATTGGAATTCCAATTAAACACCTTATCTCCGTCAAAGTCCTGTTTATCTCGCAGGAACTTGTCCCTTTTCGTTTCTTTGACATCACTCTGTGTGGTAATCAGTCTGGTCTCCAGGCGTTTTTCAAAGGCGCTGAACTGCTTTTCAGGGAGGCGGGTTGTCAGCTCTACCTTAGCTTTATCTAGCTCCATCTTGATGTTTTGATATTCTTTTTCATTTCTTTTTAATCCCCCCTTGTCGGCTGGCAGTTCTATTGACGTGTTCCAACAAAAGGTCCTAGAAGGGGTGAAGGCTTTAGTATACCTGAGGGCAGCCAAAAATGTGGATGTTGGAGAAGAAAAGGCCTTAAAATGGCTACAAACACGTGAAGACATCATCATAAAGCCAGCAGACAAGGGGGGTAATGTGGTCCTGATGACTAAAGAGTATTATGTGACAGAGGCTTACCGGCAGTTGCACAATAAGGAGGTTTATGAGGTTGTACAAGTAGACCCCACACATCAGGTGCAGGGACTGTTGAGGAGGTTACTCCATAATCATTGCGAGTGCAATACCCTGTCGCAAAAAATGGCAGAAAGATTACTGATACTCTTCCCCTCTAAGCCATCCTGGTATTTTGTGCCCAAGGTCCACAAGTCACTGACCCAGCCTCCTGGCAGACCCATTGTGTCCGGGGTTGGGTTAGTAACTGAACCCCTGTCCAAGTACGTGGACTGGCTGCTTAGACCCATAGTGAGTAACATACCCTCATACGTCAGGGACACGTCGGACCTCCTCCAGGTGCTAAGGTCTATACCTTGGCAGGAGGGTTTCCGACTGTTGTCCCTAGACGTGGAGAGCCTGTATACGCGCATCCCCCAGGATGAAGGCATTGAAGTAGTCACGGACATTTTGTCCGGGACGGGCAAAAGTGAGAAGTTTTCCAGCTTCATCTGTGATGCACTGGGATTCATTCTCAAGCACAATGCCTTCAGGTTTGGGGATGCGTGGTACAGGCAAAAGTTCGGGACCGCCATGGGGACGCCGGTATCATGTACTTTTGCGAATTTGTATTTAGCAAGATTCGAGGACAGGTACGTGTATGCACTTTCAAATCCCTTTCTTTCATGTATCCACACATACTTGAGATACATCGACGATGTGCTCATAGTGTGGACAGGGACAGAGTTGGAGTTTACTAATTTTGTACAGTATCTTAACCAGGTGAACGACATGAACATGTTGTTCACGCATAAGTTTGGTGGTGACCGTCTGGAATTTCTAGACGTTGATATCTCCGTGAGGGAAGGCGAGCTGGTGACCGAGGGATATCGCAAGCCAACGGCCACCAACTCGCTTTCACATTTCTCCAGTTACCATGCACCCAGTGTCAAGAGGGCGGTACCCTATGGCCAGTTTGTCCGATTAAAACGGATTAATAGGTTTGAGGTTGATTACAACAGTCAGGCTTTGGAGCTTAAGAATAGACTACTGGCTAGGGGGTATCCCCTTAGACTACTGAATCAGGCCATGAAGAAGGCCGACCACATCATACCCCAAATCTGCCCTGTACCCACTGGGAATGCGCAGATAGAGAGAGCAGGGCCTGATGAGGGCTCCCACCCCTTTGTCTTCTCTTTCAAGTATGGACCCATGGCCTCGCTAATTAAGAGGGTCATAAAGGACAACTGGTCCATACTTGAAAGAGACAAATTATTAAGGGAGATAAACAACGTGGCACCGATTATAGCTTTCAGGAGATGCCACACTTTGAGGGACAAGTTAGTCCGTAGCAGGTTTCTAGAGAAGAAACCTACCACATGGCTGGAGAATTGGGGACCAAAAGGAAACCGCAGGTGCGGACATTGTTCGTGCTGTTGGTTTAATCCCCAATAGAACACTTTAAGGTTTGGAGGGATACAACACCTGTAAAAGCAAATACGTGGTGTACCTTATTAAGTGTGCATGTGGTAGGTTTTATATAGGCAAAACAATCAGGTGTCTCCAGGAGAGGATCAGGGAACACATAAACTCACTGTCCACGGTAAAGGTTGCATGCGACTGATAGATCATGTGAGGGAGGAGCATGCAGGTAACCATCTCACCCTTAGCTTTGCCGGTATAGAAGTAATACAGAGTCTACCACAGGGGGGCGATAGACACAAGGAACTCCTCAGAAGAGAGAGTAAATGGATCCTACGTGCAGACGCAATGGGACCCCTGGGGTTAAACGATAAAATCGACATGGGGATATTCCTATAGGGACCCGATTTCTCTTGCTAACATGTTACATGTATAATAGAAAAACAATGGTACTATTTTAAAGTTGTGTTTTATTGTTTGTCTTTCAGTTGTGACGCGTTTTTCTCTGACGCACAGGGGCAGGCGCCGGGCCGGTGCAGTACCTGTTGGGCGCAGGTAATACCGCGTCACAGGCTGAATCTCTTAAAAGAGCTGGTGAAGGGATCACTTGATTAAGGGCCAGAAGAAGCACTAAGGTGCGAAACAGCCTATTCAGCTGGTACACTCTTGTATATGTTGTCTGCTATCTACCGAAAATAAAGAGAAGATTGTCATAGCGCAAAGTGGTGAGTGCCGTCCGTCTTGTCTCTACTTGTACATGAAATTATTGAAGCGTAACTGTCTTGTTACACGTGGGACAGAGCACCACCGATAGCGCTAAAGATCGTGAAGACTCACCTGCTCGTTTCCCAATTGACGAGCTGCTGCTACAGGAAAAGGGGTGTCTCTTACTTATATGCAGTGCCACTCTGTCTTTTTCTACAGCCATTATATCTTTCAGACATCTGCCAGGTAGTGACACATGAATCATCACTCCAGAGAACATGTTTACACAGCTCTAGAGTCCAGTGGCGCTTTATACCACTCCAGCCAACTCTTGGCACTGCACATGATGTATTGATAAACTCTACAGTGACTATCTTTTGGTAATATATTCCCATTTTAGTTCTGCAGACTAAAAGTTTAAGGCTGGTTTCACAAGGGCGTTGCGGAAAAAAATGCGGGTGCGTTGCGGGAACATGCGCGATTTTTCCACGCGAGTGCAAAATATTGTAATGCGTTTTGCACGCGCGTGACAAAAATCGGCATGTTTGGTACCCAAGCTCGAACTTCTTTACAGAAGTTCGGGTTTGGGATCGGTGTTGTGTAGATTGTATTATTTTCCCTTATAACATGGTTATAAGGGAAAATAATAGCATTCTTAATACAGAATGCATAGTACAATAGGGCTGGAGGGGTTAAAAAAAAATAAAAAAGAATTTAACTCACCTCATCCACTTGTTCGCGCAGCCCGGCTTCTCTTCTGTCTTCTTCTTTGAGGAATAGGACCTTTGATGACATCACTGCGCTCATCACATGGTTCATCACATAATATTTTACCATGGTGATGGATCATGTGATGAGCGTAGTGACGTCACCACAGGTCCTTTTCCTGTGCACAGCAAAGATGAAGACAGAATAGAAGCCGGGCTGCGCGAACAAGTGGATTAAGGTTAGTTAATTTTTTATTTCATTTTTTTTAACCCCTCCAGCCCTATTGCACTATGCATTCTGTATTAAGAATGTTATTATTTTCCCTTATAACCATGTTATAAGGGAAAATAATAATGATCGGGTCCCCATCCCGATCATCTCCTAGCAACCGTGCGTGAAAATTGCACCGCATCCGCACTTGCTTGCGGATGCTTGTGATTTTCACGCAGCCCTATTCACTTCCATGGGGCCTGCGTTGCGTGAAAAACGCACAATATAGAACATGCTGCGATTTTCATGCAACGCACAAGTGATGCGTGAAAATCACCGCTCATGTGCACAGCCCCATAGAAATGAATGGGTCCGGATTCAGTGCGGGTGCAATGCGTTCACCTCACGCATTGCACCCGCGCGGAAATCTCGCACGTGTGAAAGGGGCCTCACATCAGTGCGGCCAGTTTCCTAGGCATTGTGCATATTCTATGTGAACATAAAATGAATATTATAACAAATGACACAGTATTAGTCCAGTAATATGTAATATAAATGGATAATAAATTATACTTGTCTAAGAAATTCAGTATTCGTGACTGTGTAGTTGATGTTGCCATATATAAGCAATATACCGGTAAAGAACTGTAGTTTAGAACTTCTTGTTAAAGTAGAAAAGAGTGCAAGTTTTTATTTAGTTTCTGGCTATAACATTAAAAATCTACTTACATGCCACATTAGCAACCATATTATGGATGATGAGGGTGTGGGACATATTGTTTGAGTTACAGTCTCATGCATGACAGGCTAATCTAGTTATTACAGTCACAGACTATTAGTTAAGGGAGACTGGATGACTGATCAACTTTGTCATAAATCTATTAGAGAGATCCTGTTAAGAGATAAATCTCTTAGTGCTGGTTAAGCTGGATAAATGCTGATTTCATCAAGGACTTATTACTATCCTCCTTGGAGAGAGGGTGGGACACTAAAGCTGCTCATGCAAAGCCTGGTATTATTAATGTGAATTAATGTTACAATGAATTTAAAGCTTAATGACAGAGAGGACACTGTGTCCATACAACAGAAGACTGCCACATTGGGAGAAGCAGACAAACACCTTGCACGCAGTTTAGTTTGTAAATGAAGGCATAACAGCAGGTGAACGTGATGGGGTGACACAGTGACATGCAGTCCTTGTACATTATATCCTACAGGTTAAGAGCGCAACAGAAGGAACCTAATTTGCTTTGGTGGTTCGTTGTGATGACCTAAAAGTAAAAAATGTTTGCTATAGTCATAATTTATAAATCATCAGTCTTCTTGAAGGCCTCCTTTTGCGCTCAACTGTAATCTTTGATAGACTGATCATATTGTGCTAAAGAGGTTGTCCCATCATTAGGGTTGAGCGAACCCGAACTGTAAAGTTCGGGTTCGTAACGAACTTTAGGAATTTTGGACCCCGGACCCGAACCGGAACATTTCAGTAAAAGTTCGAGTTCGGTGTTCAGCGCTTTCTTGGAGCTTTTTGAAAGGCTGCAGAGCAGCCAATCAACAAGCGGTTAACTGTCTGACCTTAGAAGCCATCACAGCCATGCCTACTAATGGCATGGCTGTGATTGGCCAGTGCAGCATGTGACCCAAGCTCTATATAAGCTGGAGTCAAGTAGCGCTGCACGTCACTCTGCTGTGGTTAGTGTAGGGAGAGGATGCTGCTGGTGATTTCAGGGAGAGAATAGGAGAGACTCTTTGCTCAAAATCAGAATCTAACTCAGCTATCTACATACATTGGGCCAGATTTATCATTAGCTCAGGTCAGAATAATGGAGTGAAAAAGTCCCCAAAAAGTCCCAAACGCTAAAACTGCGCACAAATTTGCGACTTTTTTCTGCTCTGCACTATGCTCGCCAGTTTTCTGAAAGTGGGCGTGTTTTCTTATGTAAATGAATCTCTAGACAGATTTACTATTGGGACTATTTAAAAAAGTCGCAAAAAAGTCTCAAAGTCCCAATTTCACTCCAGTGAGGACCATGCTTATCTTATGAGACTTTTTAATAGAACATGCGACTTTTTCATAAAAACGTGCGACTTTTTCGTAAAGATGTGCGACTTTTGTAAAGCTGCTTACTGACGGATAAACTGCTACCGTCAAACCACATTTATTACAGTCTTAAAGGGCCGATCATAAATCTGACTTGGCTAAAACTGACTTTAGCCATATGTGAAAGTGGAGTGAGCTGTCAGAGTAATGATAAATCTGGCCCATTGTGTTTTGTGGGTGCAGGGCACAATTTTTTTTATCCTGCCCTAAACCCAGTGACCGAAAAAAAATAACTTTATTAAGTCAGTTAGGTGGGCGGCGGTGGCGGCCATTTTATGCAAGCTCAGTGCACCAGCACTGCATCTGAGCTTTTGGGACATAAAAAAAATATTTTTGGCAATATACAACATCTGGATTAGTCAGTGTGCAATTTAAGCTAGAAATACACCCATCATTTTCTGGGGTTTTAAAAACACACTTTTTTGCCAAAAACCACTATTTTCAGGCCTTGCAGCATCAGCACGTGTGAAATTACAGGCTTATATACAACTGTCAAATTCAGTTGTTAAACAAACACTCGTTTGGGCAAAAAAAAAATTGTTGGCAGCCTTTGATGCGGATGTCATTGTGAGATACACCCTTAATACATTTGGGTTAGATTCAGAGATTTGAAATACCACCATTTGGTGCACCAATATTTAATTGAGGCCTACAGTGGTTCAGGCCATGTAAGCTACACCCTTTACATACAGGAGTTTGATTCTGGCATTTGAAATATAGCCATTTTGGGCAAAGAAATCTTTAATTCAGGCCTACAGTGGGTCAGGCCGTGTGAGATACACCCTGTATATACAGGGCTTATATTCTTTCATTAATAAAACACCCTTTTTGGGGCAAAATACACAATATTTCAGGCCTTGCAGCATAAGCACGTTTGAAATTCTTGGGTTATATACTGCTGCCATATTGAGTTATTAAACAAACACCTGTTTGGGAAAAAAAAAGTTTATTTGGCAGCCTTTGCATATGTCATTGTGAGATACACCCTTAATACATTTGGGTTAGATTCAGAGATTTGAAATACCGCCATTTGGTGCACCAATATTTAATTCAGGCCTACATTGGTTCAGGCCGTGTGAGATACACCCTTTACATACAGGGGTTTGATTCTGGCATTTTAAATACAGCCATTTTGAGCAAAGAAATCTTTAATTTAGGCCTACAGTGGGTCAGGCCGTGTGAGATACACCCTTTACATACAGGGGTTTGATTCAGGCATTTGAAATACAGCAGTTTTGGGCAAAGAAATCTTTAATTCAGGCCTACACTGGTTCAGGCCGTGTGAGATACACCCTTTACATACAGGGGTTTGATTTAGACATTTGAAATACAGCCATTTTGGGCAAAGAAATCTTTAATTCAGGCCTACACTGGTTCAGGCCATGTGAGATACACCCTTTACATACAGGGGTTTGATTCAGGCATTTGAAATACAGCCATTTTGGGCAAAGAAATCTTTAATTTAGGCCTACAGTGGGTCAGGCCGTGTGAGATACACCCTGTATATACAGGGCTTATATTCTTTCATTAATAAAACACTTTTTGGGTGGCAAAATACACAATATTTCAGGCCTTGCAGCATAAGCACGTTTGAAATTCCTGGGTTATATACTGCTGCCATATTGAGTTTTTAAACAAACACCCGTTTGGGCATAAAAAGTTTATTTGGCAGCCTTTGCTGCATATGTCATTGTGAGATACACCCTTAATACATTTGGGTTAGATTCAGAGATTTGAAATACCTCCATTTGGTGCACTAATATTTAATTCAGGCCTACAGTGGTTCAGGCCGTGTGAGATACAGCCTTTACATACAGGGGTTTGATTCAGGCATTTGAAATACAGCCATTTTGGGCAAAGAAATCTTTAATTTAGGCCTACAGTGGGTCAGGCCGTGTGAGATACACCCTTTACATACAGGGGTTTGATTCAGGCATTTGAAATACAGCCATTTTGGGGAAAGAAATCTTTAATTCAGGCCTACACTGGTTCAGGCCGTGTGAGATACACCCTTTACATACAGGGGTTTGATTCAGGCATTTGAAATACAGCCATTTGGTGCACCAATATTTAAAGGGTTTCTGTCACCCCGCAAAACTCTTTTTTTTTTTTTTGGATAGTTAGATTCCTCATAGTGCGATATAGGAGAATATAATGCTCTTACTTACTTTCATGCGGCCGATTCTTTATAAAACGAACTTTTATAATATGTAAATGAGGGCTCTACCAGCAAGTAGGGCGTCTACTTGCTGGTAGCTGCTGCAGAAATCCGCCCCCTCGCCGTGTTGATTGACAGGGCCAGCCGGGATCTCCTCCTCCGGCCGGCCCTGTCAGTAATTCAAAAATCGCGCGCCTCGCGTCATTCGGCGCAGGCGCTCTGAGCTGAGGAGGCTCGTATCCTCAGCACTCCCTCAGTGCGCCTGCGCCGATGACATCACCGAAAGAGAAGACGTCATCGGCGCAGGCGCACTGAGGGAGTGCTGAGGAGACGAGCCTCCTCATCTCAGAGCGCCTGCGCCGAATGACGCGAGGCGCGCGATTTTTGAATTACTGACAGGGCCGGCCGGAGGAGGAGATCACGGCTGGCCCTGTCAATCAACACGGCGAGGGGGCGGATTTCTGCAGCAGCTACCAGCAAGTAAACGCCCTACTTGCTGGTAGAGCCCTCATTTACATATTATAAAAGTTCGTTTTATAAAGAATCGGCCGCATGAAAGTAAGTAAGAGCATTATATTCTCCTATATCGCACTATGAGGAATCTAACTATCCAAAAAAAAAATAATGAGTTTTGCGGGGTGACAGAAACCCTTTAATTCAGGCCTACAGTGGTTCAGGCCGTGTGAGATACACCCTTTACATACAGGGGTTTTATTCTGGCATTTTAAATACCGCCATTTGGTGCACCAATATTTAATTCAGGCCTACAGTGGTTCAGGCCGTGTGAGATACACCCTTTACATACAGGGGTTTGATTCTGGCATTTTAAATACAGCCATTTTGGGCAAAGAAATCTTTAATTTAGGCCTACAGTGGGTCAGGCCGTGTGAGATACACCCTTTACATACAGGGGTTTGATTCAGGCATTTGAAATACAGCAGTTTTAGGCAAAGAAATCTTTAATTCAGGCCTACAGTGGGTCAGGCCGTGTGAGATACACCCTGTATATACAGGGCTTATGTTCTTTCATTAATAAAACACCTTTTTTGGTGCAGAATACACAATATTTCAGGCCTTGCAGAATAAGCACGTTTTAAATTCCTTGGTTATATACTGCTGCCATATTGAGTTATTAAACAAACACCCGTTTGGGCAAAAAAAGTTTATTTCGCAGCCTTTGCTGCATATGTCATTGTGAGATACACCCTTAATACATTTGGGTTAGATTCAGAGATTTGAAATACCACCATTTGGTGCACCAATATTTAATTCAGGCCTACAGTGGTACAGGCCGTGTGAGATACACCCTTTACATACAGGGGTTTGATTTTGGCATTTGAAATACAACCATTTTGGTCAAAGAAATATTTAATTTAGGCCTTCACTGGTTCAGGCCATGTGAGATACACTCTTTACATACAGGGGTTTGATTCAGGCATTTGAAATACAGCAGTTTTGGGCAAAGAAATCTTTAATTCAGGCCTACACTGGTTCAGGCCGTGTGAGATACACCCTTTACATACAGGGGTTTGATTCAGGCATTTGAAATACAGCCATTTTGGGCAAAGAAATCTTTAATTCAGGCCTACAGTGGGTCAGTCCGTGTGAGATACACCCTGTATATACAGGGCTTATATTCTTTCATTAATAAAACACCCCAAAGTTTATTTGGCAGCCTTTGCTGCATATGTCATTGTGAGATACACCCTTAATACATTTGGGTTAGATTCAGAGATTTGAAATACCGCCATTTGGTGCACCAATATTTAATTCAGGCCTACAGTGGTTCAGGCCGTGTGAGCTACACCCTTTACATACAGAGGTTTGATTCAGGCATTTGAAATACAGCCATTTTGGGCAAAGAAATCTTTAATTCAGGCCTACAGTGGGTCAGTCCGTGTGTGATACACCCTGTATATACAGGGCTTATATTCTTTCATTAATAAAACACCCTTTTTGGGGCAAAATACACAATATTTCAGGCCTTGCAGCATAAGCACGTTTGAAATTCCTGGGTTATATACTGCTGCCATATTGAGTTATTAAACAAACACCCGTTTGGGCAAAAAAAGTTTATTTGGCAGCCTTTGCTGCATATGTCATTGTGAGATACACAGGTTCCGACTGCTGGGGCTTTCAAAAGTGTGCAAACTGGCAAGGAAGGCAGGGGTGAAGACTGGGTGGAAGATGATGTGGAGGACGATGAGGTCCTCGACCCCACATGGAATCAAGGTCATGCGAGTGACCTATGTGGTTCGGAGGAAGAGGCGGTGGTCGCACAGAGCCACCAGCACAGCAGAAGAGGGAGCAGGGTGCAAAAGCGGAGTGGTCGTCCTCTAGAGAGTATGCCTGCTACTGCCCACCGCAGCAAGGGACCGAGCACACCAAAGCCAGCTCCAAGGAGTTCCCTGGCGTGGCAGTTCTTCAGACAATGTGCTGACGACAAGACACGAGTGGTTTGCACGCTGTGCAATCAGAGCCTGAAGCGAGGCATAAACGTTCTCAACCTGAGCACAACCTGCATGATCAGGCATTTAAGTGCAAAGCACGAGCTGCAGTGGAGTAGACACCTCAAAAGCCAAGAAAGGTCTCTGGCTCCTCCTGCTTCCTCTTCTGCTGCAGTTTCGGCCTCTTCATCCACCTCTGGAGTGACAGTGCCACCTGCCACCCCGCAAACAGAGGATCTGCCAGCAACACCAACACCTGGGTCACCAAGCATCTCCACAATGTCCCGCGGAAGCATTCAGCTCTCCATCTCCCAAACGCTGGAGAGGAAGAGGAAGTACCCCCCTACCCACCCGCGATCCCTAGCCCTGAATGCCAGCATTTCTAAATTACTGGCCTTTGAAATGCTGTCATTCCGTCTGGTGAAAACAAATAGTTTCAAAGGCCTTATGGCGGTGGCTGTGCCACAGAACATCGTGACCAGCCGCCACTACTTTTCAAGGCGAGCCATCCCTTCCCTGCACAACCAAGTAGGGGACAAAATAAGGTGTGCGCTGCGCAACGCCATCTGTGGCAAGGTGCACCTGACTACGGATATGTGGACCAGTAAGCACGGTCAGGGCCGTTATATCTCCATAACAGCACACTGGGTAAATGCAGTGGGGGCTGGGCCTGAGGCGGATAGCAGTTTGGCGCATGTCCTTCCACCACCGAGGATTGCAGGGCGCTTCAGTTTGCCTCCTGTTGCTTCCTCCTCCTACTCCGCTTCCTCATCCTCTACCGGCTCCTCATCCGGTCAGCGTAACACCTTCACCACCAACTTCAGCACAGCCAGGGGTAAACGACAGCAGGCAGTTTTAAAACTTATCTGTTTGGGGGACAAACCCCACACCGCGCAGGAGCTGTGGACGGGCCTTGAACAACAGACCGATGAGTGGTTTGTGCCAGTCAGCCTCAAGCCTGGCCTGGTAGTGTGCGATAATGGGCGAAATCTCGTAGCAGCTCTGGGACTAGCTGGTGACGCACATCCCTTGCCTGGCGCATGTGCTGAATTTGGTGGTGCAGAGATTCCTTAAAAATTACCCTGATATGTCAGAGCTGCTGCATAAAGTGCGGGCCGTCTGTGCGCGCTTTTGGCGTTCTCACCCTGCTGCTGCTCGCCTGTCAGCGCTGCAGCGTAACTTCGGCCTTCCCGCTCATCGCCTCATATGCGATGTGCCCACAAGGTCGAACTCCACCTTGCACATGCTGGCCAGACTGTGCGAGCAGCAAAGGGCGATAGTGGAGTTTCAGCTGCAGCATGCACGGGTGAGTCGCTCGGCGGAACAGCACCACTTCACCACCAATGACTGGGCCTCCATGCGAGACCTGTGTTCCTTGTTGCGCTGTTTCGAGTACTCCACCAACATGGCCAGTGCCGATAACGCCGTTCTCAGCGTTACTATCCCACTTCTATGCCTCCTTGAAAAAATGCTCCTGGATGTGGCACAGGAGGAGGAGGAAGAGGGATCATTTCGTAGGGTTTCCGGCCAGTCATTCCCAAGTGGCTCCGAGGGTGGGTTCCTGCACCCATATACCCAAGGTACACAATTGTCTTGCCAGGGCACAGTTCTGGAGGATGAGGAGGTGGAGGATGAGGAGGAGGAGATGGAGGAGGAGGAGGAACCATGTTCACAGCAGGGTGGCACCCAGACCAGCTCATGGCCATCACTACATTTTTTGGTGAAATTCACCAATTTTTGGGTGTAATATACCCCTCCTCTACCTAGTTGACAGCTTAATACATTTCAATAATTTTTCTGTTACATTCTTGGGTTGACATTATACAATTTTAGACGTGAATAAACACCTGCTATGCATAGGTGACAGGGAATAAAATTTAATAAATTTTTCAGTAATTAATGCGCGCCACATCCTTTCATTCAATGCTTAAACTTTGAAAAGTTGTCACACTTTTATGCTTTAATGATTTCTCCCATATTTCAACTCTATAATTTTTAATTTGAAAAAATGAATCCTCCCTTGGATGTGGTCTCTCTTTCTCACGCTCCCTCTCTGGCCTGGAACCCTGATTCCCCGCCACCCGTGATCACCATGGTAGCGCATAAAATAACATCAAAAGTTGATAGAGCAGATATCAAATTGGATCGTGAACATCACAGGGACGTGCGACATGGTGGGGCAGTAAGTGTGCACACGCCTACACGAACTGACTGACAGGGGTCAGCCCCTGCAACTTCTGGGTCTCCAAATTGGGTACATGGCCTGAGCTTGCCCTTTACCCCTTGGAGGTGCTGGCCTGCCCTGCAGCCAGTGTATTATCTGAACGTGTGTTTATCATGACTGTAGGGGGTTATCACAGATTATATTTCCCAATGTTTTGGGGTGTACCCTAATTTTTAAATTAAATTTAAAACCAAAAAGCCGCTTCCACCTACACCGCCACATCCACCGCCTCCTCAACCTCCTACTCCATATGGACCTCGTCCTCCTAGAACAAGATTATTATTTTTTTATTTTTACCTATTTTATGTTATTTAAAGTCATTTCCCTATCCACATTTGTTTGCAGAGCACTTGCCATGCTTTTAACCACATGTTGATGCTATTTGCAGCCCTCTAGCCCTTTCCATTACATTTTTACAGCCATTTTAGTGCTCAAAAGTTCGGGTCCCCATTGACTTCAATGGGGTTCGGGTTTGGGGTCAAGTTCGGGTCCTGAACTCGAACTTTTTTCTCAAGTTTGGCCGAACCCGTCGAACCCAAACATCCAGGTGTCCGCTCAACTCTACCCATCATATCAACCCTTCTCCATGATACATAGCAGCATCCTTTGCTCTGGTGGACTTGAATGATCTGAACCACACCTAATCAGCAGAATGGAGAGGCCCCTTAGCTATCAATCGAGAAACAGACCGTAGCTGCACCTAGTACTGGTTCTTGATCTGGGTGAGCGGAAACCATAAACAATGAAGGAGCCCATGAAGGTTCTCATTCATCCAAGTCATGGTATATTAGTAGTAAGAAGTCAGAGCAAATTGACTTGTATATTTGTTTCCTGAAAACATTTAGCTAGTCATCTGACTGGCTTTATCAATTAGAAATCTGTGAAATCAAGCTCTGTTCTAGTCTCTGTTGATGTTATGCTTTAGAGCATTAAGTTTTAAGTGGGCCTGCCATATATGTTTATTTAGCAATTGTTTTTGCACCCTTTGTAGAATGAGCTTATCTTTAAGACCCTTTACCGTGGAATCCAGGCCTATGCTGCATGGTATCAGTCCCTGTTCTTGGCATCTGAGGTTGAAATGCTGACAATTTCTATAGTCTGGCAATTTCTTGCTGTTTTCTCTTATTTTTGTACAACTTTAAGGGTCCCCCCCAAAAAAAACTGGATTACAATTTGACTCTCATTGTTATATTGTAATGTCAGTAGGTAGGGACAGACACAGACAGTAAGCCCTAACTGGAGCCCCACCCGCTTTCCCTGCCTACTTGCAGTGCAAGCCCTAGGTAGCAAGTCTGCAACTGGTCGACGTTCCCTACTCTGCTGAGGTGTGAGAGAAACACCAAGGGACAAAACAAGACACAAAGTCAGAGTTGTACAGAAATGAGTCGGAACCAGGAGGACAACTACCAAATTGAGAAAGTACCACATCAAGAGACAGAGAGTAGTCAAAAAGCCAAGGTAAGATCAGAACCAGAGTAGAAGCTCAGTAACAATACATGAGACAGAGAGAGGTCAAAAAGGCAAGCCGAAGTCAGAACTCAAGTAATCAAAAAATACACGAAACAGGAACACAGCTAGTAAATCAAAGACTATCACTGGCAAAGGTGTATGGCCACGAGGGGATTTAAATAGAGCGCCAAGTCCGTGGATCAGAACCTGATGTTAGCCCAGCGGTCCGTGCTGGCGCTGCTGCCCCTAATCGTGGGCAGGGGCACCGGGCTCCCTCTTTTCCTCCTGTGCGCCGTGCTGACAAGAGCGGGCAGCAGGTAACTTAACTATGGTATCTGTGTTCCATGCCAGAGTTTCCTTCCAGCTGGAGACTTGTACAGGTGTTTGAGCTTGTATAGGTGTTTCTCTCTTCACCTATGAAGCAGCATATACACACCCTCTGTCTCACCAGCCCATGGTTGGATTGAAGCAGGTACTTAAAGGCGCTTCCTACCACAGGAAGATGCCTGAGCAACCTCATGGTTTTAGCTTGTCTATCTCCAAGTACTAAGGTGTCTCTCTTGTCTGATTCGCTGTGTACCGGACCTTGCTTATTGAACTCCTGGATTTTGCCTGTTTGCCGCCTGCCTTTGACCTTGGATCTCATTTATAGACTTTGTTTACCGCCTGCCTCTGACCTCGGACTTCGCTTACTGACTTTGATTGATTGCCACCTGTCCAGACCCGGAACCTCCTGGCCACGCAAGTCCCCTTGGTGCTTGCACCGAGTACTCTGACCCCCTGGTCAGCAGCTACTGACTCGGGGACTGCACTGGAGTAGCCCCTAGAAACTACCCTAATGGCCCAAGCCTATCCTCACCATCAGAGGCTCTAGTGAAGACCAGGTAGTGGCTTAGTTATGCCCCTCCAGAGTATACCCAGTCAGTGGCTCAGTGGGTCCATTGACTCGGCTCTCCATAGGACTGGATACCAACTACATAGTAACTGTGCAGCGGTGCTGCTAATCATTGCGCTCTGTTGCCAGGGACGCAACCACGTTATGGGGGGGAAGGAGTCGTGGGCTGGTAGCGCTTCTTACCTGCCACAGCCAGATACCGCAACGCTGGTGCCTAGACAGGCAAGTTCATAACATGTACAGTACAGACCAAAAGTTTGGACACACCTTCTCATTCAAAGAGTTTTCTTTATTTTCATGACTATGAAAATTGTAGATTCACACTGAAGGCATCAAACCTATGAATTAACACATGTGGAATTATATACATAACAAACAAGTGTGAAACAACTGAAAATATGTCATATTTTAGGTTCTTCAAAGTAGCCACCTTTTGCTTTGATTACTGCTTTGCACACTCTTGGCATTCTCTTGATGATGTCACAGTCGTTACCTTTGGCTGTGACCTTCTGTCTATGCTCTCGCTGCAGCTCCGTTCCTATGTCATTTGTGGCTCTTTATGGGTTAACCTATTAGGAGTTAATCCTCTATCTGCTCCATGGGTGTGGCATCTCTGCTGCACCCATGGAACCTGTATATAAGGCTGAGGTTTCCTCAGTTCTGTGTCAGCTTTCCTGGTATGTGTTGTCTTGTCCTGCTCCTTGTTTGTACTCACTCTCCCATGCTGCTGACCCATGGGATCCGTGTCTGTCTGTCTGTGCTCTGAGGGTTTCCTACTTGTTCATTCCCGTCCTCTTTCCTGTGTTTCTGTTATCTGTTCTGTCAGTTATGTTTTAGTTACCTTGTGTGTATTTGCCTGTTTATGTTATGTTTGCCTATGTGCCGTCGGTACCTTCTGGTACCTGTTGTCCATTCGTTCCTGCTGTCACTGTCTAGTTCACTCTCCAGAGTGGACCCTGGCAACTTCCTGCTGCAAAGCCTAACCCTACCATCTGGGGCCCTAGTGAATACCAGGAGTTGCTTAGTCACGCGCCTCTGGAGTATTACTAGACAGTGGCGCAGTGGGGGTTTGCTCCCACTGTGCTGACGGTACATAGAGCTCATGTTTTGTCTGTGCTGCCTGCCCTGGTTTTTGTTTGTGCAATAAACTCTTGTGTGTCTGTACCTGATTTCCGTTTGTTTATTGCTTGACGACGCGGTGGTCTCTCCTGGGACCTCCTACTCGAGACAGATGAGCTTCAAGAGGTAGTCCCCTAAAATGGTTTTCACTTCACAGGTGTGCCCTGTCAGGTTTAATAAGTGGGATTTCTTGCCTTATAAATGGGGTTGGGACCATCAGTTGCGTTGAGGAGAAGTCAGGTGGATACACAGCTGATAGTCCTACTGAATAGACTGTTAGAATTTGTATTATGGCAAGAAAAAAGCAGCTAAGTAAAAAAAAACGAGTGGCCATCATTACTTTAAGAAATGAAGTTCAGTCAGTCAGCCGAAAAATTGGGAAAACTTTGAAAGTAAGGGCTATTTGACCATGAAGGAGAGTGATGGTGTGCTGCGCCAGATGACCTGGCCTCCACAGTCACCGGACCTGAACCCAATCGAGATGGTTTGGGGTGAGCTGGACCGCAGAGTGAAGGCAAAAGGGCCAACAAGTGCTAAGCATCTCTGGGAACTCCTTCAAGACTGTTGGAAGACCATTTTAGGGGACTACCTCTTGAAGCTCATCAAGAGAATGCCAAGAGTGTGCAAAGCAGTAATCAAAGTAAAAGGTGGCTACTTTGAAGAACCTAGAATATGACATATTTTCAGTTGTTTCACACTTGTTTGTTATGTATATAATTCCACATGTGTTAATTCATAGTTTTGATGCCTTCATAGTCATGAAAATAAAGAAAACTCTTTGAATGAGAAACTTTTGGTCTGTACTGTATATTTTTGAGCAAAAACATTTCACTAGTCATCCGACTGGCTTTCTCACTAAGAATGAAGAAGCCACAATTTTTTTTTTCATTTCTTCCTCCTTACCTTCCAAGAGCCATACATTTTTTTCTTTTCTGTTCACTTAACTATATGAGGGCTTGTTTTTGTATTTTTTTTTTATAACATCATTTGAAATGACATAATGTAGTTCCCCCAAATTTTTGGGAGCTTTACTTTTATTACATTCACTACGAGCTAAATGATTATGACAGCAGAAGTAGTGTGTCCAGGCTCATCAAAACAATAATCAAAATTCCTACTTTGGACCCAGAATAAATTCATAATATGTTATACAATAGCCCTATTAGTGCTATCTAATTCCTATTTCTGGTAATTTTTATTTTAAAACGTAACATTTATTATTCATTTTAAGAGAAACAACCAAACTATATCTGATTTAAAATAAAGTGGTCATGAGGCGCAACTGTGTGAATAATTATTACTGAGTATTCTCCACTTATAGTCAGTGGGTGGGAGATCTCTGAGGTATATTCACTTCATACCGTTCAGTTATTATAGAGTGAGAGTTGACATGAAATAGTATCAAAATGTTGCTCATGTCGAGCTATTATGTAACTGTAGCTTACCACTTGGCCACAATAACACTCTCTCTCAAAGTGGATATAATTAGGGTCTATTATAGGATGGGTAGTTTGCTTTACCTAGGATAGTTATCCCTGATTTATAGTATTCACAACACTATATATCCCTAATCATTGTTTCTCTATGCCTGTATAGTGGCGCAAACTTTCACAAAGGTATCGGAGTGCCTGCAGCGCACTCCGCGTTACAACTGCATTCACAACTGTGTCCAGACATGACCATTTTAACTTAAAACCCTAATCGCAGCTCCCCTGACATGTTTCGCCACCTAACATGGCGTCTTCAGGGGTGATGGAGCTACTACGAACACGAGTGTTTAATTTCTGGACTATTTAAAGATTAGGGGTGGGATCATCCCGTCCGTTCAGCATGTGTCTTGTACCAGCTTGTGTTAAAGGCAGAGGAGGTAACCAATAGACTCCAATATATTATATTGGTGAGGTATGATAGGATGTAAGTTCGCACGTCCCTCAGTTTTCCTACAGTGTTTGTGGGGATAGCGAAATTCTCCTTTTCAGCTATGTGCGTCCCCATGCGCTACTGCGCATGTCTTGGGACTTCGTGAATTTTTGCTTCCTTTTACTTAGTGCGCATGTCTTTGGACTTAGACTGATTTTCTCAGAATCCCTATCTCTACCTCACCTAGACCATTGTTTATGAATTCTGTTCTTGTCAGTATCTTATTCTAGAAAAGTAGGATGTTCAATGATAGGACTAGACAGCTCCTTGTTATTTATATAATTCCAGGACTTCATTTATATATTATTTATATATAATACTGTATGCTAAGGTATTAATAATTTTTATATAGAATAATATAAAATAAAAAAATGAAAAATGAGAAAATAGGAAAACAAAAATGTATAATGTCAATAAAAGATAGGCTGGGTATATAGCAAAAGTCTGCATTATTAATTATTTTACTAAAATTAACTTTTTATTAATTCTCCATCTCAATTTATAATTTATTTGTTCATATATCTATACATACATGATTAAGGTGCAAATCAGTCAATCACACTTCCAGAGTATTAGGATCACTGTAGGCTTCAGGTCTTCAGGGAGTACAGCTACAGCTCCGGCCATTTAAGTGCAATCGAGACTGACAAAGATACGTCTGTCTCTAGACATATGAAATACGTTCACGGAAAAAACATGAGTCTACTGCGATTCTGGGGAGTGGAAAAGATAAAATTAGGACCGAGAGGGGGGAATTTGGATAAAAAACTCGCTGGATACATAGGCTCAATACTATGAGCCCAACTGGCCTAAATGAGGGCTCTTCCTTTACTGCATTTATTTAATAGGGATAATTCTCGACATATATATATATATATATATATATATATATTTTCTCTTTTCTATAAAATAAAAACTGTGCATAACAACTTTAGCAATAACAGGAAATCTTAAATGGATATCAAAAATAATTAATAATGCACACTTTTGCTATATACCCAGTCTATCTTTTATTAACATTATTAATTTTTGTTTTCCAATTTTCTCTTTTTTCATTTTTTTATTTTATATTATTCTATATTAAAATTATTAATACCTTAGCATACAGTATTATATAAAAATAATATTTAAATGAAGTCCTGGAATTATATAAATAACAAAGAGATATCTAGTCCTATTATTGAACATCCTACTTTTCTGGAATAAGATACCGACAAGAACAGAATTCAAAAACAATGGTCTAGGTAAGGTAGAGATAGGGATTCTGAGAAAATCAGTCTAAGTCCAAAGACATGCGCACTAAGGAGGCAAAATTCACGAAGTCCAAAGATGCACAGTAGCGCGTGGGGACGCACCCATATAGGTGAACAGAGCAGTGACTGCACTTTTAAAAATGAACTGAACAATGTGAGTCTGAAAGAAAATCAGCCTTGAAAGATCACAGAGAAGATTGATCAGTTGTTGTGAAACCAGTTGATGAAGTTGAACAAGTAGTAATTATGCATAAAGATAAATATGATAAGGAATGTATAGATTATTCTCGGATAAAGTTACATATAAGAAACAAAATAGTAACCCTACTAAATGAAGAAAAAACTAATTTCATTCTGGATTTATTAAAATTCAGGTTACAATAAAAAAAAACTTAAAAAAAATGCTGACTGGAGGACAGGACAGGACATGAGACGTCATCGCCTTGGAGTGCAGGTCCTGTCCTGAGTTTCCAGTCCGCAGCGAGTGTTCACTGCACTACTTTTCCCCAGAAGCAGAGAAGGGGGTACTAATGGGGGCATTACTCTTACTGGGGGCACTAATGGGGGCATAATTTTTACTGGGGCACTAATGGGGGCATTATTCTTTTTGGGGGGCTCTAATGGGAGAATTATTATTACTGGGGGCCCTAATGGGGCATTATTCTTACTGGGGGCACTAATGGTGGCATTTTTCTTACTGGGAGGCACTAATCGGAGCATTATTCTTACTGGGGGCACTAATAGGGGCATTCATTCTGGGGCCAATACTCTTATTGGGGGGCACTAATTCTGGGGTGCACTAATGGGGACATTACTATTACTGAGGGGAACTAATGATGGTATTGCTAATACTGGGGGAATTAATGGGGGCATTAATGATGGTATTACTATAATTGGGGGCACTAATGGGGGAAATATTAATTCTAGGGGGTGCTAATGGGGCATTATTAATTTTGGGCAGCACTAATGGGGGCATTAATATTACAGGGGGCACTAATGAAGGCATTAACATTACTGGGGGGTATTAACGGAGGCATTCATATTATTGGGAGCCACAGTATGACAGCTACTTAACACCCTGTGATAAGCCATACCCCCACAACAACACACCCTTTGGGGTGTGGCTTAACTTGGCTGGTATTTTTTGTTGGGAAAGGTGGCAACCATACATGTGGGGGCTAAATAGTATTACTGTCTTTAAACATGAGGTGGTGAAAATGTAAAGTCTTGACATTAGTAGGAGATGTGGCGTATAAGTTTTGCATGGTGTATGATAATTGTAAGTGAAAGTTTTTATATTGGAGGTTATAGGATAGAGATGGCTCACCCACTGACCAGCAAGGAAAAGGGTGCACCTACTGAAAAGATCCACCCAATCTTAGTGAATAATGATTTTTATATATATAATGTAGTAGGCCACACCTGTAGTCAGATCCACATGGAAGCAAGACTGTAATATCAATAAACGTTTATTAAAACTGTAATAAAACAAGATAAAAAATCCCCCATTAAAAACTGTTAACAAAACAACATTGTATATAACACAATTGCATAGATTTTACAACCTTCAATAGGCAAAATTAGATACAAATACCGCATATAATAATGTAACCAACTATGCTGGCATTAGTGGTACTATAGCTGTGTTGTATCAGCAACATACACGTATTAACTGTGCACGGGGAATAAGTTGCAGTGAACGTATATATGCGATTCCCCTGTGCACAATAACCACTAGGTGTCGATCAACTCGTGTATATGCTATAAGCAAGGTTTGTATGTAAGATTGTACCTTTGCACATATAAACTATATGCAAATCGTGTGGGCTTGATTGCAATGTTAACGTAAATAGATCTTATCGCTATATGATCTTATACCACTGTTATATTATAATATTCATAATGTAGCACATCTATTGCACACAGATTAATTCATTTGTTCTAGGCGATACCAGTTCTTGCTGTGTCTGTATATTCTCCTTATTTGTTTCCGCTCCGGATTTCATATAGAAAAGCATTAAAAAAAAATATATATATATATATCTCCCTTGCTTGTACAATATTAGTCCATTGCTGCGTTGGTCTCAAATGTCCTTGTATAACTTGTAGATTCAAAACATCAAGGTGTATTTTCTTACTGGTGCAGCCATTCTTAATATCACTATTGTTTATAAATGTGACAATAATTATCTTAGCTTTTATCACTTAATTGATTTACTCACTGTTTGGCAGGTATTCGATGAGAGCGCCGCACATGCCGTGGCGTCCCACGTGTTGCAGTGATGGCAGTCCTGTCTCAGGTTACCTTCTCTAGTGAGTGTCTTTTATTGAATCTGCAAACCTTCGGTGGATAGATAGCGGTTATGCTGATTTGCACTGCCCTACGTGAGTCATCGTCCCACGTGTCTGGTTTAAGCCGGCGTTCCACGTGTCTGTTGGATTACCGATACTTTTCCCCGTTGGTTCTTTTACTGAAGCGCTCCAGAATTTCTTAATGTCTGTTTAAAATGTCACTTTTCTTTCTCCATGAGAAGTCTTTACCATACGCGTTTCGGAGTTTACTGCAACTCCTTCCTCAGTGGTCAACATTGTCATGGATCTTGTCGGTTTAAATACTTTTTTGGGATTCATTTCAATTTGAACGTTCTATGCTGCATCGAACATGTGGGATGGATCTTTATTCCATTTTGATCCTTAATAGAGTTGTAATCATTTGTATGCTCAAAATCAAAATGAAAGAAATGAAAAACCTAGCATAAAAGTAAATTGTCTATATATCACATCCATCTATGCATCAAATGTATGAAACTTAATTTTTATATTCATACCGCTCATTCCTTATTTGTTGCGGTATTGGTGTGTCTTTCCCACCAATTCATTATTTATTGATATATTTTCCCCTATCTTAAATATGCAGATCAAGAATACCTACTGTATGTATCCCAAATGATTACTCATGCAATTTTATTTTTATAGATTTTTTGTGTATATTATTTATTTTATTTTTAGATCCAGACTTCCCTATTGTCTCATCAAGGGGACCTCTAATGACAAGATCTCCCTTCAAAATGAATGGCTTCTGTTTATGGTAATTATTAATTTAAAAGTAGATTTGAGCAGACACCTGGATGTTCGGGTTCGACGGGTTTGGCCGAACTTCATAAAAAAGTTCGAGTTCGTGACCCGAACTTGACCCCGACCCCGAACTTTTGAGCACTAAAATCGCTGTAAAAATGTCATGGAAAGGGCTAGAGGGCTGCAAATGGCATCAAAATGTGGTTAAGAGCATGGCAAGTGCTCTGCAAACAAATGTGGATAGGGAAATGACTTTAAATAACATAAAATACGTAAAAATAAAAAAGAATAATCTTGATCTAGGAGGACGAGGTCCATATGGAGTAGGGGGTTGAGGAGGCGGTGATGTGGCGGTGTAGGTGGAAGCGGCAGTGGAGGAGGAGGAGGTAGCCTACACTGCTTTTTGGTTTTAAATTTATTTATATTTTTTTAAATTAGGGTACACCCCAAAACATTGGGAAATATAACCTGTGATCACCCCCTCCAGTCGTGCTAAACACATGTTCAGATAATACACTAGCTGCAGGGCACCTCAACCTCCAAGGCGTAAAGGGCAAGATCAGGCCCTGTGCCCAATTTGGAGACCCATCAGTCAGTTCGTGTAGGCGTGTGCACACATACTGCCCCACCATGTCGCATGTCACCGTGACGTCCACGATCCATTTGGATATCTGCTCTATCAACTTTCGATGTTCTTTTCTGAGCCTACCATGTGGATCACGGTTATCGGCGAATCAGGGTTCCACGCCGGAGAGGGAGCGTGAGAAAGAGAGACCACATCCAAGGGAGATAAATGGATGAAATTTAATTGTGATCGAGCGGAAATATGGGAAAAGTTATTAAAGCAGAAGAATCAAAGGAAAGGAGGGGGCGCGCAGCAATTACCCACTCCCGACTTGGGGAGGTAGTGACGATAAATAACAATACAGGACTCTTCAGATGCCTGTTATTGGAATGATTAATAAAAAATTATAGAGAATGTCACTGGGGTATTTAGGATTTTGAAACTTTAGACAGGAGAAGCCCTGCTGCCGCTTTGTTGACTCTAGATAACTTCTGCCTGATCGCACGGTACCGTGACGTCCACGATCCATTTGGATATCTTCTCTATCAACTTTCGATGCTCTTTTCTGAGCCTACCATGTGGATCACGGTTATCGGCGAATCAGGGTTCCACGCCGGAGAGGGAGCGTGAGAAAGAGAGACCACATCCAAGGGAGGTTAATTTTTTAAAATTAAATATGATCGAGCGGAAAAGTGGGACAAATTATTGAAGCGCAAATGTAGGACAAGTTCTTAAAATTTAAGCATTGAATGAAAGGAGGGGGCGCGCATCAATCAAAGAATTTTAGAAATTTTATTCCCTGTCACCTATGCAGAGCAGGGGTTTTGTATACGGCAAAATTGTTAAAATGTCACCTTGTAACCATTTTTTAAAATTTAGGTCCATATCACCTATGCAGAGCAGGGGTTTAATCACGGCAAAAATGGTCAAATGTCACCCAAGAATGTAACAGACAAATTAGTTAATTTTTTTTACCTGTCTACTAGGTACAGCAGTGGTATATCACACCCAAAAATTGGTGAATTTCACCCGAAAATGTAACAGACAAATTAGGGAAATGTTACCTGTCTACTAGCACAAATCACAGCAAAAAATGCACCAAAATGATACGCAACTGACAATACTAGCTAATTGCTCAGGCCGATGTTAAAAGCTGAGAACTTTGCCAATATATTCCAGTCAGGAACATATCGGAGCCCCTCATGCACCACGTCACGGTGTCTCAGCACGCATGGGGTCCTACCACTCAACTGCCCGTGGTGTGTGAACAGGGTCTGAAACCAACTCACAGCCAGACTCTCACATGCTTCCATAGTGGTATCACCAATGCAGTGTGAGGTAGGATAAAGCTGTGAGCCGCACCCACAACAGACCATGTGACACAGAAGCCGCACCCACAATAGACCATGTGACACAGAAGCTACCAGATGCAAAAGAATGTTACCAACAAAATAAAGTGGCACATTCCATACACAAAGACAAAAACTCACTGAAAAAAGTGGCCCAAACGAGTGAAAATGCTTCAAACCCAGACACTGTAGCGTGTCTATAACCGGGGGAGCAATTCCTCCGCATGCGGTCCGCAGACAACGGCAATCCCCAGCAAAAAATGCGTACCAGTTGCATATAATTTTGGTGCATTTTTTGCAGTGATTTGTGTATGTATATTTTTTAATCTGCACAATGTATCATTTTGTGTAAGATGTTCTTGTGGTGCATGCGGTCCGCCCCGGCATCCTCCGTTGTACGCATTTTTTGCTGGAGATTGCCGTTGTCTGCGGACCGCATGCGGAGGAATTCCTTCCCCGGTTATAGACATGCTACAGTGTCTGGGTTTGAAGCATTTTCACCCGTTTAGGCCACTTTTTTCAGTGAGTTTTTGTCTATACCTGTCTACTAGGTAGAGCAGGGGTATATCACACCAAAACAATTGGTGACTTTCACCCGAATATGTAACAGACAAATTAGTGATTTTTTTTAACTTGTCTACTAGGTATAGCAGTGGTATATCACACCCAAATCACTCATTACAAAATCACTCATTACATCTCATGTACCACTAAGGGGGTAATTTACCATGCCACTTGCCCATGCCCGAAAATTTACGTTGGTTGACGAGTAGGGAATTAAAAATACGAATCCGTGAACATGTCCGAGACATTGTTAAATCAAAAGATTCCACCAATGTGATTGACCTCAAACCTATTGCTAGACACTTTAGGAGTTGTCATGACAGTGACCGCTCGCTCTTGAAAGTCTGTGGGATAGACCACATAGACTTGAGGATGCGAGGAGGTAACCTGATGAAACGCCTGGCCCAACTAGAGACTAAGTGGATCTGAACCCTAGATACCACGCAACCTAAAGGCCTCAATGATGCCCTGTCCTACGCCCCTTTTCTGCAGTGAACATGTATATATGTTTTATTTCTAACCGAAATTTTGATTTTGTTTTTTAACAGGTTTCATGTTCATGTATTTTTCTTCAGAATACACTACCGACAAGAAATTAAAAAGGGAAAGGTTTAAGGGATAATAAGAGTATAATTGTCCTGACATATGTATGATCATACTATTTTAGTTTTTATGAATGTTTTTGTTACATATTTTTATACTGATGTCTAGATGTCAGGCATAGTACGGTTTGTAATATAACACATAATGTATAAGTATTTTTTAAAGTTTTTATTTTATATCTATACATTTTTGTACTATTTGTAATTTATTATTTGTTATGTATATAAGGTCTTTATACACACTAATGATTTTCAATTGTATCTAATATTTGTCATTGGAAAAATGTATATAGCATAAAGTCTATTTATTTTTTTAGACAAATTATATATTTGTATACATACTGTATATACTTTTTAGGCCTCTTTCACACTGCCATTTTTTTTTTTCCGTTTTGCGGTCCGTTTTTTTGCGTTCCGTATACAGTCCGTATACGGAACCATTAATTTCAATGGTTCCGCAAAAAAAACGGAATGTGTTCCGTATGCATTCCGTTTCCGTATTTCCGTTTTTCCGTTCCGTTGAAAGATAGAACATGTCCTATATTTGGCTGCAAATCACGTTCCGTGGCTCCATTAAAGTCAATGGGTCCGCAAAAAAAAACGCAACACATACGGAAATGCATCCGTATCTGTTCCGTTTCCGTTCCGTTTTTTTCTGAACCATCTATTGAAAATGTTATGCCCAGCCCAATTTTCTCTATGTAATTACTGTATACTGTATATGCCATACGGAAAAACGGAACGGAAAAACAGAACCGAAACGGAAACAAAAAACGGAAAAACGGATCCGTGAAAAACGGAACGCAAAACACTGAAATGGACATACTGTAGTGTGAAAGAGGCCTTATGGTGATATACACTCACCTAAAGAATTATTAGGAACACCTGTTCTATTTCTCATTAATGCAATTATCTAGTCAACCAATCACATGGCAGTTGCTTCAATGCATTTAGGGGTGTGGTCCTGGTCAAGACAATCTCCTGAACTCCAAACTGAATGTCAGAATGGGAAAGAAAGGTGATTTAAGCAATTTTGAGCATGGCATGGTTGTTGGTGCCAGACGGGCCGGTCTGAGTATTTCACAATCTGCTCAGTTACTGGGATTTTCACACACAACCATTTCTAGGGTTTACAAAGAATGGTGTGAAAAGGGAAAAACATCCAGTATGCGGCAGTCCTGTGGGCAAAAATGCCTTGTGGATGCTAGAGGTCAGAGGAGAATGGGCCGACTGATTCAAGCTGATAGAAGAGCAACGTTGACTGAAATAACCATTTGTTACAACCGAGGTATGCAGCAAAGCATTTGTGAAGCCACAACACGCACAACCTTGAGGCGGATGGGCTACAACAGCAGAAGACCCCACCGGGTACCACTCATCTCCACTACAAATAGGAAAAAGAGGCTACAATTTGCACGAGCTCACCAAAATTGGACTGTTGAAAATTGGACTGTTGAAGACTGAATTAGCTGCAAGTACTACCTTCAAGTACTACATTAAGTACAGTAAAGAGATATTGCAGGAGACTGAAGAGATTGAAGAGAGACTGCAAGAGATTGGCTTAGAATCTGCAACTGGCTCATCTGTGTTGTTTTTTCTGACCATTACTTGAAAAGAGGTAAGGAATTTGGTCAGGTGTTTGCTATTGTGCGTTTGCTAATGAGTGGACTTAGAGTGGTGGATAGAAAACATGTCCCACAGTCGGTGGTTCTCCATAATTCATTTGCAGCACTCTCAGAATGTAAGGACAACATGGATATGGACTCAAGCACAGAGGGTGAGAAACCATCGACTCCTATGTCTAATGTATGCAACAAAAAAGATAAAGTGAAGTCTCAAAGGAAGCAGCTGTTGCTGGGTGATTCAATCATAAGAAGTGTGGAACTTAAAGAAAATGGTTTTGTGAGATGTCTCCCTGGGGCTACTGCTAGAAGAGATAGAAGACGCATTATTAATATTGTTAAGCAAGCAAAGCAGGAAGGGGACGTGGATGTTCTTGTCCATCTAGGGACAAATGACCTGGCTTGCAATGAAGTGTCAGAGGTGAAAAAATCTTTTATCACACTTGGTAATGACGTACAGGATTTTGCATCCACCATTTCATTTTCTGAAGTTCTGCCTGTGCATAATGTTCAGAATGATAGGCAGAGGCGCATAAAGGAGTTCAACATATGGCTTGGTAAATGGTGTCAAGAGCAAGGATTTGGCTTTGTTTCTCATGATAGCTCTACTTGGAATAGAAAGGAACTGTACAAAAAAGATGGTTTGCATCTTTCTCTCAAAGGAACAAATGTACTTAGTGAACAACTCCAAGAATTTGCGAAAGAGTATTTAAACTAGGAAGGGGGGGGGGCAAAAGAGTGAAAATAAAAGAGTCCAATTGCCCCCCGAAACAATGCCAGAACAGGTCAGAAGCACAGAGGTTAAGAAATGATAAGCTCAGAGTCCTGTCTACAAATGCTCGCAGTTTAGGTAAAAAAATCAATGAACTTGGGTCAATAATGGCATCTGAGAATGTAGATTTAGTGGCTGTTACGGAGACATGGTTTAATGAAAGAAATGACTGGGACATAACCATACCAGGGTACTCTTTATACAGAAGAGACAGAGAAGGCAAGAAAGGAGGAGGAGTGGCCCTGTATGTGAAAGATAGCATTAAATCTAACCTAATACAAGTTGGTGAGGCCAACATAGAGTCAGTTTGGGTTACGTTGCAGTTTGCTAACCATGCAGTAACTCGTGTAGGTGTGATATATAGACCACCTGGTCAAGTTAAAGAACTAGATGATCTACTAGTTGAAGAAATAGCTAAAATGACAATGAAAGGAGAAGTTATCATTATGGGAGATTTCAATCTTCCAGATATAAACTGGAAAACCAAAATAGCAAGTTCTACCAGGAGTACAGATATTCTAAATTCCCTACTGGGGTTATCTTTACAACAAGTGGCTGAGGAGCCAACCCGGAGGGAGGCCATTTTGGATTTGGTATTCACAAATGGGGATTCGGTATATGATGTCATTGTAGGCGAAACCTTGGGATCTAGTGATCACCAGTCAGTGTGGTTTAATATAAGAACTGTGAAAGAGTCCCACCACACAAAAACAAAAGTTTTAGATTTTAGAAAAACAGACTTTTCAAAAATGAAATTAGTCATAAATGAGTCCTTATCAGACTGGAACGGATTACATGGAGTCCAGGAGAAATGGGACTACTTAAAAGGTGCATTATTGAAGGCAACAGAAAATTGCATTAGACTTGTCAGTAAAAGCAAAAAAAGGAAGAGACCACTGTGGTACTCAGCAGAAGTGGCCCAAATCATTAAAAATAAAAAGCTAGCATTTTGTAATTATAAAAAAACCCAGAGCAATGAAGATAAGGAAATCTATAAGATTAGGCAGAGAGAGGCCAAGCAAGTTATAAGAACTTCTAAAGCGCAGGCAGAAGAAAAACTAGCTCAGTCTATGAAAAAAGGGGATAAGACATTCTTCAGATATATAAATGAAAAAAGGAAATTAAAACAAGGAATAACTAAATTAAAAACAAAGGACGGAAGGTATGTAGAAGAGAATAAAGGGCTAGCCGACTGCCTTAATGAATACTTCTGTTCAGTTTTTACAAAAGAAAAAGGAGAAGGACCTCCACTAGAAAGGATGACTAATAAATCATTTGATGCATGTATCTTTACAGAGGAAGATGTTCTAAGTTTGCTGTCTAAGGTGAAGACAAATAAGTCACAGGGGCCTGATGAGATACACCCAAAATTATTAAAAGAGCTTAGTGGTGAGCTGGCAAAACCGCTAACAGATTTATTTAACCAATCATTAGTAACAGGAGTCGTCCCGGAAGATTGGAAATTGGCAAATGTCGTGCCCATTCACAAGAAAGGTAGTAGGGAGGAATCGAGCAACTATAGACCAGTGAGTCTGACATCAATAGTAGGCAAATTAATGGAAACCCTATTAAAGGATAGGATTGTGGAACATCTAAAATCCCATGGATTGCAAGATGAAAAACAACATGGGTTTACTTCAGGGAGATCATGTCAAACAAATCTTATAGATTTTTTTGACTGGGTGACTAAAATAATAGACGGTGGAGGTGCAGTAGACATCGCATATCTAGATTTTAGTAAGGCTTTTGACACTGTCCCACATAGAAGACTTATCAATAAACTGCAGTCATTGAGCATGGACTCCCATATTGTTGAGTGGATTAGGCAGTGGCTGAGTGACAGACAGCAGAGGGTTGTAGTCAATGGAGAACATTCAAAACAAGGTCATGTTACCAGTGGGGTTCCACAGGGATCTGTACTGGGACCAATTTTGTTTAATATCTTCATAAGTGATATTGCAAAAGGCCTCGATGGTAAGGTTTGTCTTTTTGCTGATGACACAAAGATATGTAACAGGGTTGATGTTCCTGGAGGGAAACGCCAAATGGAAAAGGATTTAGGAAAACTAGAAGAATGGTCAGAACTCTGGCAACTGAAATTTAATGTAGATAAGTGCAAGATAATGCACCTGGGGCGTAAAAACCCAAGGGCAGAATATAGAATATTTGACACAGTCCTGACCTCAGTATCTGAGGAAAGGGATTTAGGAGTAATTATTTCAGAAGACTTAAAGGTGGGAAGACAATGTAATAGGGCAGCACAAAATGCCAGCAGAATGCTTGGATGTATAGGGAGAGGTATAAGCAGTAGAAAGAGTGAAGTGCTTATGCCGCTGTACAGAACACTGGTGAGACCTCACTTGGAGTATTGTGCGCAGTACTGGAGGCCATATCTCCAGAAGGATATAGATACTCTAGAGAGAGTTCAGAGAAGAGCTACTAAACTAGTACATGGATTGCAGGATAAAACTTACCAGGAAAGGTTAAAGGACCTTAACATGTATAGCTTGGAAGAAAGAAGAGACAGAGGGGATATGATAGAAACTTTTAAATACATAAAGGGAATCAACTCGGTAAAGGAGGAGAGCATATTTAAAAGAAGAAAAACTACCACAAGAGGACACAGTTTTAAATTAGAGGGGCAAAGGTTTAAAAGTAATATAAGGAAGTATTACTTTACTGACAGAGTAGTGGATGCATGGAATAGCCTTCCTGCAGAAGTGGTAGCTGCAAATACAGTGAAGGGGTTTAAGCATGCATGGGATAGGCATAAGGCTATCCTTCATATAAGATAGGGCCAGGGACTATTCATAGGATTCAGATATATTGGGCAGACTAGATGGGCCAAATGGTTCTTATCTGCCGACACATTCTATGTTTCTATGTTTCTATGGAAAAATGTTGCCTGGTCTGATGAGTCTCGATTTCTGTTGAGACATTCAAAAGGTAGAGTCCAAATTTGGCGTAAACAGAATGAGAACATGTATCCATCCTCTGATGGCTACTTCCAGCAGGATAATGCACCATGTCCCAAAGCTCCAATCATTTCAAATTGGTTTCTTGAACATGACAATGAGTTCACTGTACTAAAATGGCCCCCACAGTCACCAGATCTCAACCCAATAGGGAATCTTTGGGATGTGGTGGAACAGGAGCTTCGTGCCCTGGATGTGCATCCCTCAAATCTCTATCAACTGCAAGATGCTATCCTATCAATATGGGCCAACATTTCTAAAGAATGCTATCAGCACCTTGTTGAATCAATGCCACGTAGAATTAAGGCAGTTCTGAAGGCAAAAGTGGGTCCAACACCATATTAGTATGGTGTTCCTAATAATTCTTTAGGTGAGTGTATATATAGATATACTGCACAAATATTTGTATTTTTGTGTGTTTGACTATAACAAATATTTGCCACACAAACTTAAAAAGATTATACGAAATAGTGAACTATGATTGATTGTATAACCTTAAACCCCCCTTTCAAGTTGCATTCGATCAAGGAGTGCACCTCATGCTAGACTTTGGTACCTAGGTGTGTGTGTGTATGAGGGGGGATGTTTCTTTCCTTCGTTCTGCGTACCACAGGTGGCAAGTATCCTGGAAGTTTCCAGGTTGAGTTTCAGGGTAGAAGACACCTCCATTAAGTAAGGCTCTCATCATCAAATCATTATCCCCTGTCCATTCTATGTACTTTGGCACTGGGGCACATTCAGAGGTCCCGCTGGAATTGTTTGAGTGTGCACATTTACTATTTGTTCTGTGCCGCTTCCAGGAAAAGACATCTATGTGAAACCCTGGGTCCCCCAGTGGTGCAGTGCTCGTTTGGTTACATCCCATGACAGTCATTTATATTAATGTAAGGATGTAAACGTCTGCTGTGTTTTAGTTTTCTATTCATAAAGAAGGGGAAGTTATGGCTCCCAGAAACACCTTGAGTTCTTAATAAAATTGTCCACAAAATAGAAGTCCAGCTTTTCCATTTATTGGACAGTTGAGTGATTCCATCTAAGGGTCCATTCACACGTCCGTTTTTTCTTTCCTGATCTGTTCCGTTTTATGCGGAACAGATCTGGACCAGTTCTGTACCCATTCATTTTCAATGGGTCCTGGAAAAAATCGGACAGCACAATGTGTGCTGTCCGTTTCCGTTGTTCCGTTCCGCATGTCCGAAAAAATATAAAACTTGTCCTATTCTTTTCCGCAAAAATCGGATCCTGGTACAATACAAAGTCAATGGATCCGCAAAAAACGGAAGATATTCGTATGTCATTACGTATGTCATCCGTTTTATGCGGATTCCGTTCCTGGAAATTAAATTTTTATTTTATAAACTTTTATTCACTTTTTTTTTTTCAATTTTTTTTTAAAGAAATCCAAACAACTTTATTTGCTTATTGAAATTTATACATGTTTCCGTTTTTTGCGGATCCGCAAAAAACGGATGGCATACGGATGACATACGGAAACAATTTCAGGAACAACGGATCCGCAAAAAACTGACCGAAAATCGGGATATAGAAAAATACTGACGTGTGAATGTAGCCTAAGGCTTATTGCACACGACCGTATGGCTTTTTCAGTGTTTTGCGGTCCGTTTTTCATGGATCCGTTGTTCCGTTTTTTGTTTCCGTTGTGTTTCCGTTTTTGTTCCGTTTTTCCGTTCCGTTTTTCCGTATGGCATATACAGTATACAGTAATTACATAGATAAAATTGGGCTGGGCATAACATTTTCAATAGATGGTTCAGCAAAAAACGGAACGGAAACGGAAGACATACGGATGCATTTCCGTATGTGTTCCGTTTTTTTTGCGGACCCATTGACTTGAATGGAGCCACGGACTGTGATTTGCGGGCAATAATAGGACATGTTCTATGTTAAAACGGAACGGAAAAACGGAAATACGGAAACGGAATGCATACGGAGTACATTCCGTTTTTTTTGCGGAACCATTGAAATGAATGGTTCCGTATACGGACCGTATACGGAACGCAAAAAACGGCCAGTAAACGGGGAAAAAAAACGGCCGTGTGCATGAGGCCTAAATGTGACCTTGGCAAGTGAGGTGAGGGAAGAAAGTTTGAGTTTCCTTTGCTTCCCCTCCTAAGTACATTGAGTAGTACACCTTTGGCATTTATATATAAGGAGTACTGGGCCGAGCACCTTTATTTACAAAGAAATTCTTTGTTCTCTTTTTCAAAGGCTGTAATAAGTTCCACTGTATTGATATCATTTTTTCATTCCATTTCCTTAACACATTTTATTTCGGTGCTCAATGAATGTTTCCAAAACTCCTGTTGATATTTGGGATAGTTGTTTTCCTCAAACATTTTTTCTATCAAAATATTTCCTTTTTTGTCTTAAAATCATCTATTCTAAAATAAATCTCATATTCCTGTCTTGCAAAATCACCCTGGTTTGTGGAGTTCCTGTTTCGATTGGTTATCTCAGTTTGTATTCCCTCTTGAATTTTCTGTATATTCCATTTGTACACCATGTTATTTTCATAGTCTAATATTACCTTTAAATTTATTTTACACGTTTTTGCTTTTACTTCAGTTTGTCTTTTTTATTTTATTACCTATAGTCTTCAAAATTCTTGAAGGGTTCCAAAATTTTTATTTCAATTCTTCCACTGTTTCATTTAGGAGTTTCAGCTTCTTTTTTTCTGATACTAATTTTAAATTGCATAGCTTTAAATGCACACTCCTCACATGCCAAATGGCCCTGGTTGTTATTATCTCCATTTAAGGGAAATTCCATCTCAAACCCTCTGGTATATTTTCACTCACATATTTCTCAGATGAAGCCACATCCAAAAGCAGCATCACCTTCTTAAAGGGATTTTCCGAAACTTTAATACTGATGTAACTGATCAGTGGGCGTACAACACCTGGGACCCCCGCCGATTAGCCGTTTGAGAGGCCACCGGCACTCGCAGTAGCATCACAGCCTTCTCTTAGCTTTTCCTAGGTCAGTAACAACACGTTCATTGGTCACGTGACTTAGGCGCAGCTCAGCCCCATAAAAGTGAATGGGACTGTAAATTCTACAATTGTTTAAATATCATTTTCAAAAATGTCTAATTTGGGACCAGAGTCCAATGTGCTCTGAGCCTCTTTTATAAAGTCTATCATATTTTGATCTCTAAAACTGAAAATTTCCATTCCGTGAATATAAAATTAATGTCAGAATCATAAAAATAATAAGATAAGATAATATGTGAATTGGGAAATGATTTTGACATTTAAGAGAATATTTAGGGCTAAATATTACTGTATTTATACACAGGGTGGTCAAAATATAGTGTCTTGACATTAGAAGATACAGCATATACATTTCGTATTTATATATATATATTTTTAATGGTAATCTAATCTAGTTGAAACTGGAAGCTATTTAATTGACAGATAGAGGAAATGCCTTGTATGTATCCCTTGGGAAGAAGCCGTGATAGAGATTTTCAACATTTGATAAGGTTGAATTCTTCTTAAGTTTTGCTGTAGAATGAAACAAAAATACCGTTTAAACTTTATGGGAGTTATTTACTAACTGAAATAAGTCTATATTAGGTGTATTTCTGGCGCAAATGGCAAAAGTAGGCATGGTGTGGGCAGGAAAAGGGGAGAGGCTGGCAGGCTCAACTCATTTTCTACACCTCTTTTAGGCACAGAAAATAGTCTAAATCTATGCCAGCAATAGAGCTGGCGTAGATTTAAAAGCGGCGTTATATAGAAGCCGGGGCCTAAAACGCTGGTCTTAATAAAAGATCCCCTATGTGATTTACATTATATGCAATTTTGTCTTCTATCTTTAGTGCCCTGCGATTGCTGGTGTTTTTCCTGTGGAACTAAAGGTTGAAGCATAATGTGGGACAGATAAGCCTTAGCATCTATCACATTGGACCCGAACGTCCCTATTGTAATCCGCCACTGAAGGTGGTACAGGTGGAGCATCCTCTGTGCGCGTTCCCAATTCACATTGGAGGAGGTGCGTTTAGAAATAGTCAGTTATTTAAAATTAAAACATGTAAAAAGAGATAACTCACTGCTCTATATATGAAGCTACAATATGGATATAAATTACCTGAAAGGGGTTGTCCAAGTTATTTTTATTGATCACCTATGCTCAGAATAGGTCATCAATATCAGATAGGCGGGATCCAACACCCAGTACCCCTGCCGATCAGCTGGTTGAAGAGAAGTGTATAAGAACAAGCCGTCCTATTGAAGTTAATGGGACGGCTTAGGAGTAAGTACACCAGCTCACTGATGCTGTTGCAACGGTGAGCAGGTAAACAATCAAGAGAGGGCAGCACTAGCACGCGCCTTCTCTTCAACCAGCTGATCGGCAGGGGTACTGGGTGTTGGATCCCACCGATCTGATATTAATAACCTATCCTAAGCATAGGTCATCAATAAAAATAACTTGGACAACCCCTTTAGGGTAATTTATATCCATATTGTAGCTTCATATATGGAGCAGTGAGTTATCTCTTTTTACATGTTTTAATTTTAAATAACTGACTATTTCTAAACGCACCTCCTCCAATGTCAATTGGGAACGCGCACAGAGGATGCTCCACCTGTACCACCGGCAGTGGCGGATTACAATAGGGACGTTCGGGTCGGTAGCCCACATACTGCGGCGGAGCACAGGAGCGCATAGCTCCCTGTCCCGTCGCCGATCACCGCCATAGGCTTCAGGCCTAGTAGACCTGAGGCCTATGTGGTAGTGAAATCCCGGCGCAGGCGTGCGTGATGACGTCATTGCGCGCCTGTGCCGGGACGCAGCACTGTGACCCGACTGCCTCATCCCGCCTTCCTCTGCGAGCAAGCGCCTGGCCCTGGACATAGGTGAGTATTTAGCTTTTCATTTTTTTTTGCAATTTTTTTATTTTATTTCATGTGCCTACTTTGGGGGACATGTGGTGGGGGGTGGGGGGGACACAGGAGGACATATTAAGGAAGATACATCGAGAAAATGGGGGGGATGTGGGGGCTGTATGGGGCCAAATTATTATGGGAGGGAATACTATGTGGGGGCAAATTTCTATATGGGGGCAGTGTGGGGGTAATTGCTATGTGGGGACAGTGTAGGGTGATTTCTATGTGGGGACAGTGTGGGGAAATTGCTATGTGGGGACAGTGTGGGGTAATTTCTATGTGGGGGCATTGTGGGGGAAATTGCTATGTGGAAACAGTGTGGAGTAATTGCTATGTGGAGACAGTGTGGGGTGATTTCTATGTGGGGACAGTGTGGGGAAATTGCTATGTGGGGACAGTGTGGGGTGATTTCTATGTGGGGACAGTGTGGGGGAATTGCTATGTGGGAACAGTGTGGGGTGATTTCTATGTGGGGACAGTGTGGGAAAATTGCTATGTGGGGACAGTGTGGGGTAATTTCTATGTGGGGACAGTGTGGGAAAATTGCTATGTGGGGACAAATTACTATATGGGGCAGTGTGGGGGAAAATTACTATGTGGGGGAAAATTACTATGTGGGGCAGTGTGGGGGAAACTATTGTGTGGGGGCAGTGTGGGGGAAATTGCTATGTGGGGACAGTGTGGGGTAATTTCTATGTGGGGACAGTGTGGGGGAATTGCTATGTGGGGACAAATTACTATGTGGGGGCAAATTACTATGTGGGGGCAAATTACTATGTGGGGGCAGTGTGGGGGAAACTATTGTGTTGGGGCAGTGTGGGGAAATCGCAATGTGGGGGCAGTGTGGGGAAATTCCTATGTGGGGGCAGTGTGGGGAAAATTATTGTGTGGGCGCAGTGTGGGGAAATTGCTATGTGGGGGCAAATTACTATGTGGGGCAGTGTGGGGGCAAATTACTATGTGGGGGCAGTGTGGGGCAAATTACTATTTAGGGGAGATTACTGTGTGGGGGCAAACTACTATATGGGGCAGTTTGGGGGAAATTACTGTGTGGGGGAAAATTACTATAGGGGGATTACTATATGGGGCAGTGTGGTGGAAATTACTATACGGGGTGTTGCTATTGGGGAGGCACTGTAGGGGCCATTCTATTATTTCTGTGGACACTATACAGGGATTATTGCCTGGAGCACAATATAGGGTGTTATTATTACTGGGGGCACTCTAGGGGACATTATATCTGCTGTGGACACTATAGGAACATTTGGGGTAATTTATCAAACTGGTGTAACGCAGAACTGGCTTAGTTGCCCATAGCAGCCAATCAGATTCCACCTTTCATATTTGACAGCTCTTTTGGAAATCCAGTTCTACTTTACACCAGTTTGATAAATGACTCCAATTATGTCTATTAGGGTCACTATTTTTTCAGCAGTATAGTACCTGGGGCATTGGGGAGCACAATGGGCACAGTATTGGGGGTGGCAGCAGGATGACACTGTGGGGACACCAGGATGAGGAGGTTGATGGAAAAATTGACAAATCTAACGTGTCTGTGTTACAAACTGTAGAGACGAGATGTGGCTGAAAGAATTTGCCATGGTGGTCTGGGTCAAATGGAGGAGAAGAGGAAAGAGAAGGTCTACATGACAGGAGATGTCACTGGATGTAAGAGGTATGTGGTGCTGTATTCTCCTCCATGTCTTTTTTATTACAATTAAATGTATTTAAAATTTGGCGACCAAATTTTTCAGTTTAGGACCCAATTTGGGGTATTTTTTTTAGTCTGAAGATGTCATATAGCCTAGGAAGAGACTGTGGCGCTCATGAAGCACCGCAGCCTCTTCATACAAAAAAAAAACTAAACTAAAACGGAGGGAGGGGCCCAAGTTGGGTAGACAGCCCCGGGCCTATCATGCACTTAATCCGCCCATGACCACCTGATACCATAAGAGACCACCAAATACCCTCCATGATTTCACTGGACAACATTCCAAAAATTACAGCACCCTAATCCAGGTTAAAATACAGTTAGGGGGTCATTTTTCAGACTGGTGTAAAGTAGAACTGGCTTAGTTTCCCATAGCAACCAATCAGATTCAGCCTTTCATTTTGGACAGCTCCTTTAGAAAATGACAAGTGGAATCTGATTGGTTGCTATGGGCAACTAAGCCAGTTCTACTTTACACCAGTCTGATAAATGACCCCTTAATTTTTATTGCAACAATACAATGACATTGCCATGTGACAACAGTTTTCTATCATAAAAACATAGAAACATAGAATGTGTCGGCAGATAAGAACCTTTTAGCCCATCTTGTCTGCCCAATATACTAAATACTATGAATAGTCCCTGGCCCTATCTTATATGAAGGATGGCCTTATGCCTATCCCATGCATGCTTGAACTCCTTCACTGTATTTGCAGCTACCACTTCTGCAGGAAGGCTATTCCATGCATCCACTACTCTCTGAGTAAAGTAATACTTCCTGATATTACTTTTAAACCTTTGCCCCTCTAATTAAAACTGCTTCCTCTTGTAGCAGTTTTTCTTCTTTTAAATATTCTCTCCTCTTTTACCTTGTTGATTTTCTTTATGTACTGTATTTAAAAGTTTCTATCATATCCCCTCTGTCTCGTCTTTCTTCCAAGCTATACATGTTAAGGTCCTTTAATCTTTCCTGGTAAGTTTTATCCTGCAATCCATGTACTAGTTTAGTACCTCTTCTCTGAACTCTCTCTAGAGTATCTATATCCTTCTGGAGATATGGTCTCCAGTACTGAGCACAATACTCCAAATGAGGTCTCTCTAGTGCTCTGTAGAGCGGCATGAGCACCTCCCTCTTTCTACTAGTAATGCGTCTCCCTATACACCCAAGCATTCTGCTAGCATTTCCTGCTGCTCTATGACATTGTCTGCCTACCTTTAAAGGGTTTCTACCACCAGAAATACCGTTATGTAGCTGACTGAGATTAGCGATGCGCTAATGTCAGCACTACATAACAGTATGTTTCTAACATTCGTCCCTGCAGCCATTTTTGTAAAAAAAGAAGCACTTTTATTATATGCTAATGAGCCTCTAGGTGCTATGTGGGCGTAAAATCAGCACCTAGAGGCTCCGTCCACTCACGCTTTATCCCGCCCAGGTCCCCTGTTCTGCCTGCCAAGCTCCTCTTGATTGATGCCACGGTCCACAGCATCGTTGACGAAATCCCGCGCCTGGGCCGTTCACTTCTGTCTTCGGCGCAGGCGCAGTGAGTGAATGATGCGCTCCTGGTGCCGGATTCCTCACTGCGCCTGCGCCAACCACGACACAGTGAGGAAGCCGGCATCAGGAGAGCGGCCTTCACTCACTGCGCCTGCTCTGAAGACAGAAGTGAATGACGCAGGTGCGGGTTTTCGTCAACGATGCGGTGGACCGTGGCATCAATCAAGAGGAGAGGCGCGGGCAGAACAGGGGACCCGGGCGGGATAAAGCGTGAGTGGACGGAGCCTCTAGGTGCTGATTTTACGCCCACATAGCACCTAATGTTGCACTTATCAACATTAAATTTTAGTTGCCAGATTTTTGACCATTCCTCTAGTTTTCTTGAATCCTTTTCCATTTGCAAAAAGACACACCTTACCATCGAGGTCTTCTGCAATTTCGCTGATAAAAATATTAAACAATATGGGTCCCAGAAGAGTACCGCTCTGGTAACAAGACCATGGTCTGAATATACTCCATTGACTACAACCCTCTGTTGTCTGTCCCTCAGCAACTGCCTAATCCATTCAACAATATGGGAGTCCAAGCACAAAGACTGCAATTTATTGATAAGCCTTCTATGTGGGACAGTATCAAAAGCCTTACTAAAGTCTAGATAAGCGATGTCTACTGTACCTTCGCCATCTATTATTTTAGTCACCCAATCAAAAAATCAATATGATTAGTTTGACATGATCTCCCTGAAGTAAACCCATGCTATTTTTCATCTTTCAATCCATGGGATTTTAGATGTTCCACAATCCTCTCCTTAAGTATGGTTTCCATTCATTTCCCCACTAATGATGTCAGGCTTACTGGCCTATAGTTGCCCGATTCCTCCCTACTACCTTTCTTGTGAATGGGCACAACATTTGCTAATTTCCAATCTTTTGGGATGACTCCTGTTACCAGTGATTGGTTAAATAAATCTGTTAATGGTTTTGCTAGTTCACAGCTAAGCTCTTTTAATATCTTTGGGTGTATTCCATCAGGCCCCTGTGACTTATTTGTATCAATTTTAGAAAGCTGACTTAGAACTGCTTCCTCTGTAAAGACACATGCATCAAAAGATTAATTTAGTCTTCCTCCCTAAACTGAGGTCCTTTTCCTTCATTTTCCTTGGTAAAAACTGAACAGAAGTATTCATTGAGGCAGTCAGCTAGTTCTTTATCTTCTTCCATATACCTTCCTTTTGTTTTTAATTGGGTAATTCCTTGTTTTAGTTTCTTTTTTTTCATTTATGTATCTGAAGAATGTCTTATCACCTTTTTTCACTGACTGAGCTAATTTCTCTTCTGCCTGTGCTTTAGAAGCTCTTATAACTTGCTTGGCCTCTCTCTGCCTAATCTTATAAATTTCCCTGTCATCCTCGTTTTTTTTTTTTTTTTTATAATTACTAAATGATATCTTTTTGTTTTTAATGATTTTGGCCACTTCTGCTGAGTATCACAGTGGTCTCTTCCTTTTTTTGCTTTTATTGACAAGCCTAATGCAATTATCTGTTGCCTTCAATAGTGCCACTTTTAAGTAGTCCCATTTCTCCTGGACTCCATTGAAACTGTTCCAATCTGATAGGGACTCGTATACCACTAATCAAATTTTAGAAAAGTCTGTTTTTCTAAAATCTAAAACTTTTGTTTTTGTGTGGTGTGACTCAGTCACTGTACTTATAGTAAACCACACTGACTGGTGATCACTAGATCCCAAGCTTTCCCCTACAGTAATATCAGATACCAAATTCCCATTTGTGAATACTAAATCTAAAATTGCCTCCTTCCAGGTTGGCTCCTCCACTACCTGCTGTAGAGATAATCCCAGTAGGGAATTTAGAATATCTGTACTCCTGGCAGAACTAGCTATTTTGGTTTTCCAGTTTACATCAGGAAGATTAAAGTCTCCCATAATAGCCTGCCAGCTATGGAAGCCTATGAGGCCAATAGTCATTATAAGGCTACATGCACATGAACGTATTTTGTTTCCGTGTCCGCTCCGTTTCCGGATAATGCAAAAAATGCGGACAACACACTGTGTGCTGTCCGCATCAGTATGTCCATTCCGTAGCCCCACAAAAAAAATGGAACATGTCCTATTCTTGTCCGTTTTGCGGACAAGGATAGGGATTGTTACAATGGATCCGCAAAAAAACGGATGACATGCGGACCGCAAAACACATACGGTCGTGTGCATGTAGCCTAATACTGACAGTTCCAATGCAGTACGATAGAACATGTATTGTACGGCATTTTAAATGGGTTTAGAACCCCCAAATTGAAGTCCCATAGTGGGACAAACATAAAATTAAACAACAAAAACAAAAAAGTGTTTTATAAACAATAATAAATAAAAGTTTCAAATTAAAAAGTGCCCCTTTCTCCTCATCAAGTCATTTACAATTGAAAAAAATAGACATATTAGCATATTAGATATTGGCAAATCTGTACGACTATCTCTATATCTACCCAAAATGGTACGAAAAAAAAACTCCAACTAAGGCCTCATGCACACGACCGTTCCGTTTTTGCGGTCTGCAAACCGCGGATCCGCAAAAAACGGAAGCCGCCTGTGTGCTCTCCGCAATTTGCGGAAAGGAATGGGCGGCCCATTGTAGAAATGGACAAGTATAGGACAAGAATAGGACAAGAATAGGACATGCTATATTTTTTTTTTTTGCGGGACCACGGAACAGAGCAACGGATGCGGACAGCACACGGAGTGCTGTCCGCATCTTTTGCGGCCCCATTGAAGTGAATGGGTCCGCACCCGAGCCACAAAAAATGCAGCTCAGATGCGGACCACAACAACGGCCGTGTGCATGAGGCCTAATCCTGCAAAAATAAACCCCAGCACAAGGCAATCCCTAGGGGAAAAAAAATATGGTTTAAAAAAATAGCTACACATTTTTTTCTTTTAAAAAGTGCTTTTATTGTGAAAAAAATAAAAAAATTACCAGCTTTATAAAAATCACATGATCTAGGTCATCAGGTGAACACCATAAAAAAAAATTTAAACGGTGCCAGAACAGCCTTACCTTGGTCACATTGCCTCACAAAAAGCATAATATAGAGGGATCAAAAAATACCGTATTTTTCGCTTTATAGGACGCACCTGATGATAAGACGCACTTAGGTTTTTGAGGAGGAAAATAAGAAAAATATATATTTTGAACCAAAAGGTGTGCTTTTGGTGGGGTTTGAACTAAGGGTGGTCTGTGGATGACACTATTATGGGGGATCTGTGGATGACACTGTTATGGGGATCTGTGGATCACACACTGATATTGGGAGATCTGCGGATGACGCACTGTTATGGGGGATCTGTGGATGACGCACTGTTATGGGGGATCTGTGGATGACGCACTGTTATGGGAGATCTGTGGATGACGCACTGTTATGGGGGATCTGTGGATGATACTGTTATGGGGGATCTGTGGATGACACTATTATGGTGGATGTGTGGATGACACACATATAGCATCTTATGCTGGTCCCCTTAGGGCCCTATGTGTTATAGTATAACATTATTAATGTGTCCCCTCATGTCCCTGTGTGAATAGTGACCCCATTACATCAGGCCCCGTTCATAGCAGTCTTTACATGAAAAAAATGATCAAAAATTTGTATGCACCCCAAAACAGAACCAATGATAATAGCAACTCTTGCCGCATAAAAATAACCCCCCATACAGCTCCAAAGAGAGAAAAATAAAAAACATATGGTTCTGAGAAAAAGGCTGTACTGGTACCACACAGACAGTTGAAAAGCAAAATGGCACCTGTAAACCAATCCATCAAAATCTGCACTGCAAAATCAAAAAGGTGGTCTTTCCCTTCTGAACCCTGCAGCGTACCCAAATAGCAATTTATGTCCACGTTTTCATTTGTTCCCAGTAGAACCTGCCTAACAGTTTAAAAGGTGCAGGGTGTCTCCGAAGGCACCAGCTGGACACAGGATATTGGGCACTGAAATGCCATATCTGTGGAAAACTTGCAATTATCATTCATTTTTGCAAAACACCTATGAGGTCAAAATGCTCACTTCACCCCCAGTGCTCCAGACTAAAGAAAATATCAAGGAGCCATTGTCTCCTAACCTGAAAAATTTAGGAGCCAAATGAAATTTTTAGTCTACTTTTTACACTAGCGTTTTGGCTTTCAGTTTGTGAGATCCGTTCAGGGCTCTCACAAGCGGTCCAAAACGGATCAGTTTTGCCCTAATGCATTCTGAATGGAAAAGGATCCGCTCAGAATGCATCAGTTTGCCTCCGTTCAGTCACCATTCCACTCTGGAGGCGGACACCAAAACACTGCCTGCAGCGTTTTGCTGTCCGCCTGACGAAGCGGAGCCAATCCGTCCTGGCACACAATGTAAGTCAATGGAGACGGATCCGAGTTCTCTGACACAATCTGGCACAATAGAAAATGGATCCGTCCCCCATTGACATTCAATGGAGTTCATGACGGATCCGTCATGGCTATAGCAGACATAATACAACCGGATCCGTTCATGACGGATGCATGCGGTTGTATTATTGTAACAGAAGCGTTTTTGCAGATCCACAACGTTTTTGCAGATGACGGATCCACAAAAAACGCTAGTGTGAAAGTAGCCTTAGTCGCCAAATTTAAAATGCATATAATTATGGTATAATAAAAATAAATAAAAATGACGTGTCTTACCTTGTGTAGTTGCCCATTTGTCTCTCCGTTTGATTCGTTCTTCTAACCCCATCAATCGTGAGACTCTTGAGGGATTGAGGATATCCCCCCTCTACAGAGACCGCTCTCCGTGCATCCCCATCTCTACACAGACCGCTCTCCATGCATCCCCCCTTCTACACAGACCGCTCTCTATACATCCCCCCTCTACACAGACCGCTCTCCGTGCATCCCCCTTTCTACACAGACCGCTCTCCATACATCCCTCCCTCTACACAGAGCGCTCTTTATACATCCCCCCTCTACAGACCGTCCTCCGTGCATCCCCCTCTCTACACAGACCGCTCTCCGTGCATCCCCCCTTCTACACAGACCGCTCTCCATACATCCCTCCCTCTACACAGAGCGCTCTATATACATCCCCCTCTCTACACAGAGCGCTCTTTATACATCCCCCTCTACAAAGACCACTCTCCATACATCCCTCCCTCTACACAGAGCGCTCTATATACATCCCCCCTCTACACAGACCGCTCTCCGTGCATCCCCCCTTCTACACAGACCGCTCTCCATACATCCCTCCCTCTACACAGAGCGCTCTATATACATCCCCCTCTCTACACAGAGCGCTCTTTATACATCCCCCCTCTACAAAGACCGTTCTCCATACATCCCTCCCTCTACACAGAGCGCTCTATATACATCCCCCCTCTCTACACAGATTGCTCTTTATACATCCCCCCTCTACACAGACCACTCTGCATACATCCCTCCCTCTACACAGAGCGCTCTTTATACATCCCCCCCTCTCTACACAGACCGCTCTTTATACATCCCCCCTCTACACAGACCGCTCTCCATACATCCCTCCCTCTACACAGAATGCTCTTTATACATCCCCCCTCTACACAGACCACTCTCTGTGCATCCCCCTTTCTACACAGAGCGCTCTCCATACATCCCTCCCTCTACACAGACCGCTCTCCATACATCCCTCCCTCTACACAGAGAGCTCTTTATACATCCCCCTCTACACAGAGCGTTCTCTGTGCATCCCCCTCTCTACACAGACCGCTCTCCGTGCATCCCCCTCTCTACACAGACCGCTCTCCGTGCATCCCCCCTTCTACACAGACCGCTCTCCATGCATTCCTCCCTCTACACAGAGCGCTCTATATACATCCCCCTCTCTACACAGAGCGCTCTTTATACATCCCCCCTCTACAAAGACCGCTCTCCATACATCCCTCCCTCTACACAGAGCGCTCTATATACATCCCCCCTCTCTACACAGAGCGCTCTTTATACATCCCCCCTCTACACAGACCGCTCTGCATACATCCCTCCCTCTACACAGAGCGCTCTTTATACATCCCCCCCTCTCTACACAGAGCGCTCTTTATACATCCCCCCTCTACACAGACCGCTCTCCATACATCCCTCCCTCTACACAGAATGCTCTTTATACATCCCCCCTCTACACAGACCACTCTCTGTGCATCCCCCTTTCTACACAGAGCGCTCTCCATACATCCCTCCCTCTACACAGACCGTTCTCCATACATCTCTCCCTCTACACAGAGCGCTCTTTATACATCCCCCTCTACACAGAGCATTCTCTGTGCATCCCCCTCTCTACACAGACCGCTCTCCGTGCATCCCCCTCTCTACACAGACCGCTCTCCGTGCATCCTCCTTTCTACACAGACCGCTCTCCAAACATCCCTCCCTCTACACAGAGCGCTCTATATACATCCCCCCTCTACACAGTCCGCTCTCTGTGCATCCCCCTTTCTACACAGAGCGCTCTCCATACATCCCCCCCTCTACACAGATCGCTCTCTGTAAACCCCCCCCCACAATCTGCTTCCTAGGATCTTTTCATCCCTTGTCCTATTCAACCTAATAGAGCTCTATTAGGGTGAATAGGACTTCACACACTCCCTGCTGCCCTGTGCATAGTACACACAGCAGCGGGGGATTACCATGGCAACCAGGGCTTCAGTAGCGTCCTGGCTGCCATGGTAACCGATCGGAGCCCCACGATTACACTGCTGGGGCTCCGATCAGAAAATACCACTGCACCACCAATGAAGAGGGGAGGGGAGAGGACCCTGTGGCCACTGCCACCAATGAATATAACAATGGGGGGGCGCTTGTGGCCAGTGCGCCACCATTGATTTTAATGGTTATAATACTGGGTGGGGGTTTGGGGGCGCACTGCGCCACCAATGATTATACTTTATAATACTGGGGTTGGGGGGGGCGCACTGCGCCACCAATGAATATAATTATTACATTAATTTAAGTGCAGGCAGTGGGTGCCGGCAGCGGTATCACATACCCAGCACCCGCCCTCTATGACATGGCACTGTGATCCCCGGCAATTAACCCCTCAGGTGCCGTACCTGAGGAGTTAATTGCCGGGGATTGCATCGCCATGTCAGAGGGCGGGTATGTGATACCGCTGCCGGCACCCGCTGCCTACACTTAAATGGATGTGTTAATTATATTCATTGGTGGCGCAGTGGTCACAGTCCCTCCCCTCCTCCACCCTGCTATCAGTTCACCAAGGCAGCAGCGGCAGCAGCACAGGGGGGAGGGAGGGACTGACTCCTTCTCCCCTGTACTGCTGAGGAGAACATGGCGCGCGCTGAGAGCGGCGCGCGCCATGTTCTCAAACAGATACTAGGCTGCGCAGGAGCGCAGCCTAGTATCGTTAAATAGTAAGACCCGGTATGCTCTTCAGCTGCAGCGCTGAGTGCGGTCCACTCACAAATGGCGACAAGCGCTGACCCCTTAATAAATACCTTGAGGGGTGTAGTTTCCAATATGGGGTCATTTCTCAGGGGTTCCATCTATTATTTCACCCCAGACCCTCTACAGTTATCAGCACAAGATGTGTAAATCACAAATGGGCATCAAATGCTTATGGTGCTCTTTTACCTCTGAGCCCTGGTGTATGTCCAGGCAAAAGATTAGGGCCACATGTAGGGTGTTTATAAAATCAGGAAGCACGGCATAATAACAGGGCTGACGTTGCACACTGACATCCACTGGATACAACATATTGGGCACTGAAATGGCATATCTGTGTAAATTGCAATTTTCACTCTTGTTTGTATGATCTGCTGTGAATTAAAGGGCTTCTGTCACCCCCCAACCCCCAATTTTCAGTTTTTGACTTATTATATTTGTTAATGTAAGCAGATTCCATATATGCCCCTCTTACCTCGGGCAGTCCAGTAATTACAGTAAAAAAATATACTTTTATTATATGTAAATTTCTTCACTACCAGGAAGTTGGGCGGACTTGCTGGTAGCCGCCGCATCCTTTGTTTGAAAAAACGCCCCCTCCTCCACTTGATTGACAGGGCCAGCAAGCGCTCCCCTCCTCTCGCTGGCCCTGCCTGCAGCCTCAAATCCCGCGCCTGCGCCGTACCGGTCGTCATTCGGCGCAGGCGCTCTGAGAGAAGGACGGCCGCTCCTTCCTCAGTGCGCCTGCGCCGATGATTTCAGCCCTACACCTCGAAGAGAGGTCTTCTCTTCCGGGTGTAGGGCTGACGTCATCGGCCCTGTCAATCAAGTGGAGGAGGGGGCGTTTTTTCAAACAGAGGATGCGGCGGCTACCAGCAAGTCCGCCCAACTTGCTGGTAGTGAAGAAATTTTCATATAATAAAAGTACGTTTTTTACTGTAATTACTGCACAGCCCGAGGTAAGAGGGGCATATATGGAATCTGCTTACATGAACAAATATAATAAGTCAAAAACAGAAAATTGGGGGTTGGGGGGTGACAGAAGCCCTTTAATTTTTACATAACACCTGTGGGGTCAAAATGCTCACTACACCCATTAGTAAATACTGTGAGGGGTATGTTCCCATACAGCAATTTACAAGTATCTGGGGGGGAGGGGGGGGGGGGGAAGGTTGCTGGAGAAAATGGGTAACTCATTGTGGGGTGGATTTTCTCCTGTTACCCCTTGTGAAAATGAAAAATTTGGGCCTAAACCAACATTTTATTGTAAAAATTTCCATTTTTTATTTATACAGCCAAATGTTTCTAAATTCTATGAAACGCCTGTTAGACCTAAGTAGTCACTACACTCAATGAAAAATTCCTTGGCGGATGTACCGTAGCTATATTAAAAAATTAGATTAAAAAATTCTAAACCTTATAACATCTTTAAAAAATTGGACACTCTTCGATGGCCGGGACCATGGGAGTGCACATAGACTAGTGCTTTTTCCTATATTGTGCAAGTACGACCACCACTGATTGATTGTAGGGTGGTCTGTAACCATGGAAATGAGCAGTATATAATGTGATAGAAAAATGAATCCAGCCAGCAAAAAAAGCGATATGGACAATCACAATACATTAGTAAGTGCCTTATATTAACTTTCTCGATAAATGCCACTTACTGAAGTGAGACAATCCCTTTAATTGCAAATCCGCAGTACACAGAACAAACAACATATATATTGAAAGTTTTTTTTTTTTTTATGACATCCCAGGAATATCTCTTTTATCAATATGGCACATACATAAAACGTACATAAGAGGCCATTTTTATCAAATTAGCATAGAGAACTAAGATATCAGCTTTACCAGATACAGCAACATAACTCTGAATACGTTATGAGGATAATGAGAGCCAGATTATAGTGGCAGCACAATAAATCCAATAAAATACTAACATTAAAAATTTAAATCTACAACATCCAAGCAAATAATTCCTTTTATATAAGACCAAAACAATATAAAACTTACTTATACAAAATATATATATATATATTTTTTATCATTTTTATTATTCAATAAGATAATACAAAATATGAAATTTCAGACAAAACATAATATATTTTACATCCTATATCTATAACCCACCCCCAACCCAGCATACCCAAGAGAGAGAAAGAGAGAAAAAAAAAAAAAACACACACCGAAACATTATGTATTATTATTTAACCAGCAATTCCAAAGTTTAAAAAACAAAACCATTTTTCCCGTATTATCATGTATTATTTTCTCCATCTTTATAATATGGTCCACCGCTCTCTTCCACTCTATCACAGGGGGGGGGGGGGGGGGTTCTTTTTTAATCCATCCTTTTAAAATGAGGAGTCCTGTCTGAAACAATAATTTTACAAAGTACCGTATTTTTCGCCCCATAAGACGCACTTTTCCCTCCCAAAAGTGGGGGAAAAATGCCCCTGCGTCTTATGGGGCAAATGCTGCCATTTTACATCGCAGTCTGAGATGCTTCAGCATTGCAGATTGCAATGTATCAGCTGGAGGGGGGAGGAAGGAGGGGCCGGTGTCATGCAAATGCGGCGGGGCCGTGCGGTCACTGTACTCTGGCCCCGCCTCTCACTCACTTCCTTAATGCCTAAACCTTTTATAATAATGACTTTAATTAAAGTTCCGATCCCCAGCCCCATCTGTACTACTTACTAAATGTCCTGTAGTAGGCAGAGCAGAGCGGGCGGCCGGCCGTAACTCACTGATGTCACGTGCCTGCGCCGCCTACGTCATTCATAAAGTAGGCGGCGCAGGCACGTGACATCAGTGAGTTACGGCCGGCCGCCCGCCCTGCTCTGCCTGCTACAGGACATTTAGCAAGTAGTACAGATGGGGCTGGGGATTGGAACTTCAATTAAAGTTATTATTATAAAAGGTTTAGGCAATAAAGCAGTGAGTGAGCGGCGGGGCCGGAGTACAGTGACCGCACCGGCCCCGCCGCATTTGCATGCCACCGGCCCCTCCCACAGGTTTAGCTCCGGTATATTAGGGCATCTGTGGATGCCACTATTATGGGGTTGGGGATATGTGGATGGCACTGTTATGGGGTGGGGGATCTGTGGGTGACACATATATAGCAGTGCCATCCACAGATCCACCCCCCATAACAGTGCCATCTACAGATCCCCCTCCATAACAGTGCCATCCACAGATCACCCCCCCATAACAGTGCCATCCACAGATCACCCCCCCATAACAGTGCCATCCACAGATCACCCCCCCATAACAGTGCCATCCACAGATCCCCCCATAACAGTACCATCCACAGATCCCCCCATAACAGTGCCACCCACAGATCCCCCATAACAGTGCCATCCACAGATCCCCCATAGTAGTGTCATGCACAGACCACCATTAGTTCAAAACCCACCAAAAGCACACCTTTTGGTTAAAAATATATATTTTTCTTATTTTCCTCCTCAAAAACCTAGGTGCGTCTTATGGGCTGGTGCATCTTATAGGGCGAAAAATACGGTATTTGTTTTTCCATTTTTGAGATCCGCAAATGCCTCATACCTCCCAATATACAAGCCAATGGATCTCCCTCTATTTGTACTCATGATAATCTTTTTGATAATGAACGCTATCTCTGACCAATATCGGAACAATTTAGGACATCTCCATACCAGATGGAAAAGGCCTGCTTGCTCCCCACCACTTCTGGGACATTCATCTGTGGGCTTTATATCCATCTTTTTAAGTAGTATAGGAGATTGATATAACCTATTAATAGAAAAAAAAAAAGAGAAACCCCAAGTGAGGCCCTCATTGAGACCATGGGTCTATTCCTCAATACATCCTCCCACTGTTCCTCTGATATTCCCACAATATCTTTTTCCCATTTTTCTTTTGCCACTATGATAATCTTACTTTGTTTAACTTTCAACAATAACCTATATTTTCTTGAAACAGAACCTTTTACCTTTCTATGATCAAGAAGTTGATTAATAATCTCCATGGAGGCCTTTTTATATTGCTGGGAGTCTGCTAGTGATGAATTAATTGTCTCTCTTAATTGTAGATTGAAAGATATTTGTAGATAATTGTAGATATGAAAAATTCTTTATTCGGAATCCCAAATTCTTTTTTAAGTGTTTCAAAATCTTTTAATAAATCCCCAACAAACAATTGAACCAACAAATGAATACCCTTATTTTCCCAATTTACAGTGTTTAATTTTCTGTATTTCTCACAAATTAATATTTTTCCATATAGGAGTGAAATCTGTATATCCTTTAATGTACATGATTGTTTTAATCGCTCTCCAAATGTGATCCATTAATTTAAAAAGATAATTATCAGTATTTATACTTCCCAATATTCCCGACTCCAATACCTCCTAAGTTGATTCTCCTTCCAACCCAATTTCTTCACGTGCCAATACAAAATAGGTGACATATTACCCTCGTGCAAAAAACCTAACTGGTGCAACTAAAAAATATATATACCAATTTGGAAGTGCCATTTTCCCCGCTTTAACCGGTAACTGTAGAATCTCTAACCTTATCCTTTGATTCCCCTCTTTCCAAATAAAATCCCTCATTAACCTATCCAAACAAGTGAAAATCTTACTTAGTAACCATACAGGAGCACATTGGAGTACATAAAGAATCTTAGGGAGAAAAAACATCTTTATCAAATTAATTCGCCCCATCATAGATAATGGTAGCCTTTTCCAGATGTGTATTTTCTTTTTCAAGTTATCTAAAAGAGGGTACACGTGCAACCTAACATATTCCGTCAGATCCCTTGCAATATTTATTCCCAAATACTTAAAATTACTTTTCCTATCCACCACATGAACATCAAAGATCCTCGCACCTAGCCCATCCCCTAATAACATCAAGTGAAATTTTTCCCAATTTATTTTGAGTCCCGAATAATATCCAAATCTGTCAATCATATCCATCACTTTGACCCTCTCCTCATCTAGATTTGCCAAAAACAATAAGATATCCGCATATAGCATTATTTTCTCCCTTGCATTACCGTATTGGAATCCCTCAATACCATCATTCTCTCTAATAATTATTGCTAATGGTTCTATTGCAATTGCAAAGAGCAGCGGCGATAGAGGACATCCCTGCCTGGTGCCCCTAAAAAGGGCAAAAGGCAGGGACATCACCCCATTCACAGCCACCCTTGCTCTAGGGTGTAAATAAATTTGATCCAGCCTATAAAAGACTCCCCAAACCCAAAGTGTCTTAGAACCTCCCACAAATATTCCTACTCTATGCAATCAAAAGCCTTACTTGCATCTAGTGATAATATGGCTTTTTTACAATTTTTATCTTTATTTCCTTCTATATTCATAAATAATCTTCTGATATTGGAATATACCGATCGCCCAGGAATAAACCCTGTTTGATCCTCATTTATTATTGTTTTTATTACTTTTGTTAACCTATTTGCCAATACCTTAGCTAGCAACTTAATATCAGTATTTAGCAATGAAATGGGTCTATACGACTCTGGTTTTAACGGGTCCTTTTCAGCTTTAGGGATCAATACTACTGTGGCTTCTTCAATTGATTCAGGCAATTTTCTTGATCTCTTGGCCTTAATAAGGGTCTCCATTAGTTCCAGGAGAAGGACTGAACTAAGTATGTTGTACACCTCAAATGGAAGCCCATCCCCTCCCATTGCTTTTTTATCTTTGGTTGAGTTTAGGGCTCTCAATAATTTATCCATCTGAATATTATCATCCAACTGAATCTTATGAACTTCAGCAAGCTTCCTGAAGGGAATATTATCCCAAAATTGATACAACTCTTCTTTTTTGTAACCAATTTTAGATTTGTAGAGTTCTTTAAAGTATTTACTAAATACAGAACTAATCTGTTCCGGAGATTTAACTATTTGTCTACTATTATTTTTAGTGGGCCTATCCAACTTATTTTTTTTGTTGATTAGTAACTGTGTTTGCCAAAAGCTTACCAACTTTTCCCCCCTCTGCAAAAGACCTAACCTACTTGAAAAACAGAGATGCTTGAGTTCTTTCCAGAGGTGTTTCTTTAACCATTTCATTTTTTCCCAATTTCTCAAATTTTCCACTGAGGGGTCTTCTGCACATAATTTTTGGGCATCAGTTAATTTCTGTTCTAAACTCTGTATTCTACCATTAACTTTTTTTTAAAGTTAATTATTTTCTTATATAATATTCCCCTCAGGAATGCCTTTGCAGCATCCCAGATCCATTGCTTATTAGCGGAATCTCTATTATCTCCTTAATACAGTTGTTATCATTTAACAAATGAAACCAGTGAGGATTAAATGTAAAAACCCTAGAGATCTGTTTTTTCAAGGACCCAAGCTCCATTGCAATTGCGCAATGATCTGACAAACACAGGAACGTACTTAATACTTATTTCATTCCTTTCCAACAATTTTCGGTTACCAAGGATCACATTTATCCTAGACCAGGACTGATGCATCTTTGAGGAGCAGAAAAATACCTTTCCTTCAGGGTTATATAAGCACCAAATATCTATCCAATCAAATTCCAATAACAACCCAGCGAAGTTAGTATTATAATATAAATTTTTACCCTTAGATAGTCTATCTATACGTGGGTCCATAACTGTATTATAATCCCCCGCTGCCAATAATACACAATCTTGTCTTGCGGTCATATAATTAGACAACTCATATAGTACATGTGTAGGATATAGCTGGGTGCTACTTTGCCCAGATTGCAGGCTGTAAGCCCAGGAGAGGCATGTTAGAGTAGGCTCCATCTGATTAGAAGCCACCTTGTCGTCCGGTAGATGGGCAGCTATTTTTTATTCAGTATTTGCTTATATCTTTGTGCAATTGACTAGCAGTGTGCTGTTACCTGTAGTTCTACTAATTCCATTGTGTTTCAGCCAAGGTAGCGTGCACCTGCATTCTCAAATTTACTTATGGAGGTGCTGGTTCGTTTGTTTTTCTTCCCAACTCATATAGTATGTCAGGTTTATATGGAGGTGGTATATATTTGCTATTATCATCAATATGTCATTAACTCTGCAATGAAGGAAGAGGTATCTGCCGCCACCATCTGCCTTATATGAAGTAGACTCAAAATTAGAATTATTAAGAACTAATATAGAAACTTCCCTTGAATATGATGTATATACTGAATGAAAGAATGCTCCAATTCATCTGTTGTCCAAACAATTTAACAATTTATCCATACGTGTTTCCTGAAGGCAGATGATGGCCGGCAAATAGCTCCCCAACCAGTCAAAAAAAGCTAATCTTTTCAACCTTTCTCTTAACCTGCGTAAATTAACAGAATAATTCTTAGCATTCAAAGAAAGAAAAAAACAACACCCCACTCTCTCTCTCGGAAAAACATAATCCCTCCCCCCAACCAATCCCCCCATTTTTCTCCCCATTCTATACAGAGAACCCCATTAACATGCATGATGTACTCCATACGCCCCCCACCCCGCCTCTAAAATAATTATGATGATAATTACTACTTTTAATGCAGGCTCTTTAAATCTGCCCATTCACATGCTTCTTTAGGGAACTGAAAAAAATACGATTTTATCCCGATATACCACCCAGAGTTTAGCTGGAAAAAACAAACTATATTTTACCCCTGCCTGCCTCCATCTCTTTTTTATGTCATTATATTTTTTCCTTTGAGTGCTGGTAGTTATTGAAAAATCTGGGTATACTCTTATTTTTGTCCCATCTATTTGAAACTTCTCAGAGGCTCCAACCTCTTTCCACACAGCCTCCCAATCTCTATAGGATACGAACTTAGTCGATATTGTTCTTGGATATTCCCCCGGATTTCTGCTTTGACTGTGCGCTCTCTCAATAGCTCGGGAACTCAACACCATCTCAGATTTACAATTCTCCAGTATCCATTTTTCCATAAAGCCGACACAATCTGAACCTTCCTTTCCCTCAGGTATTCCCACCCATCTCAGATTTTTTTCTTCTTGCTCGGTCTTCTAAATCTATTAGCTTATTTTCCATTTTGTCTCTGTCTTGATTCTAATCCAACACCCCCAGCTGAATGCCTGTTAGCATTATTAGTATTAGTTCCATGTTGGTCCTCTCTTTTTTTTGGCGGCATTTTCAACAGGGATAATTAGACACAAATACAAAGTCCAAGTCTGTTAATAGATAAACTGGTGAGTCCAAAATTAATACACCAATAATAGGATGGCATGTTAGAAGATGTTAACAGTAATTTATGGAGGGGTCTCGGTCCCAAATCTGAGTTAGTATCTCCACGGTTAGGGGGTGAGGGTAGAAAGTTATTTAAGTCCAAGCACAGTAAATAGAGGAGGGTAACCAGATATGATAAGACAGTCAAATAAGAGATTAGAAAACAGATATGATCTCTTTCTTGCTCACATACAAAGATAACTTTGTCACAGCTCCCTCTTCAAACATATATTCCTCCTCTCTTCCCTTAAAAAAGCTCCCCCACCGCTAGCAGGAAAATCTTGCTGAGGGCTATCAGCCCCGCTCTCACCCATCCTCCTGAGAAGAAACCAAGTGCCAGCTGCAGTACCTCCAGATTGCCAGTTTCAGTAATTGCCATCCAGAGCCCACCAGTATGGCAGAAACATGCAGGAGACCGGGAGAGACAGAGACACAGGAGACCGGGACAGACCAAATCACAGGAGACCGGGACAGACCAGATCACAGGAGACCGGGACAGAGCGAGCCTCACCGACTCACACACACAGCATCCCCATCGCCGTCTTTCCCCTGGCTGGACTACGTGAGCGGGCCGCGCACTTGAGTTCACGGAGGCAAGGGAGGGGACGGAGCTAGCGTCACAGCCATGCTCCTCCATCATTAGGTCATTGTATTCTTTATATATAGACACTGCACAGTACCATATCTCTTGTCCTTGATACTGGGTGTAATTCTCAGTATTTGCTCTTATTATATATATATATATATATATATATATATATACACAGTGGGATGCGAAAGTTTGGGCAACCTTGTTAATCGTCATGATTTTCCTGTATAAATCGTTGGTTGTTACGATAAAAAATGTCAGTTAAATATATCATATAGGAGACACACACAGTGATATTTGAGAAGTGAAATTAAGTTTATTGGATTTACAGAAAGTGTGCTATAATTGTTTAAACAAAATTAGGCAGGTGCATAAATTTGGGCACTGTTGTCATTTTATTGATTCCAAAACCTTTAGAACTAATTATTGGAACTCAAATTGGCTTGGTAAGCTCAGTGACCCCTGACCTACATACACAGGTGAATCCAATTATGAGAAAGAGTATTTAAGGGGGTCAATTGTAAGTTTTCCTCCTCTTTTAATTTTCTCTGAAGAGTAGCAACATGGAGGTCTCAAAACAACTCTCAAATGACCTGAAGACAAAGATTGTTCACCATCATGGTTTAGGGGAAGGATACAGAAAGCTGTCTCAGAGATTTCAGCTGTCTGTTTCCACAGTTAGGAACATATTGAGGAAATGGAAGATCACAGGTTCAGTTCAAGTTAAGGCTCGAAGTGGCAGACCAAGAAAAATCTCGGATAGACAGAAGCGATGAATGGGGAGAACAGTCAGAGTCAACCCACAGACCAGCACAAAAGACCTACAACATCATCTTGCTGCAGATGGAGTCACTGTGCATCGTTCAACCATTCGGCGCACTTTACACAAGGAGATGCTGTATGCGAGAGTGATGCAGAGGAAGCCTTTTCTCCGCCCACAGCACAAAAAGTGCCGCTTGAGGTGGGCTAAAGCACATTTGGACAAGCCAGCTTCATTTTGGAATAAGGTGCTGTGGACTGATGAAACTAAAATTGAGTTATTTGGCCATAACAAGGGGCGTTATGCATGGAGGAAAAAGAACACAGCATTCCAAGAAAAACACTTGCTACCTACAGTAAAATATGGTGGTGGTTCCATCATGCTGTGGGGCTGTGTGGCCAGTGCAGGGACTGGGAATCTTGTCAAAGTTGAGGGACGCATGGATTCCACTCAGTATCAGCAGATTCTGGAGACCAATGTCCAGGAATCAGTGACAAAGCTGAAGCTGCGCCGGGGCTGGATCTTTCAACAAGACAACGACCCTAAACACTGCTCAAAATCCACTAAGGCATTTATGCAGAGGAACAAGTACAACGTTCTGGAATGGCCATCTCAGTCCCCAGACCTGAATATAATTGAAAATCTGTGGTGTGACTTAAAGAGAGCTGTCCATGCTCGGAAGCCATCAAACCTGAATGAACTAAAGATGTTTTGTAAAGAGTAATGGTCCAAAATACCTTCCACCAGAATCCAGACTCTCATTGGAACCTACAGGAAGCGTTTAGAAGCTGTAATTTCTGCAAAAGGAGGATCTACTAAATATTGATTTCATTTCATTTTTGTGGTGCCCAAATTTATGTACCTGCCGAATTTTGTTTAAACAATTATAGAACACTTTCTGTAAATCCAATAAACTTCATTTCACTTCTCAAATATCACTGTGTGTGTCTCCTATTTGATATATTTAACTGACATTTTTAATCGTAACAACCAACGATTTATACAGGAAAATCATGACGATTAACAAGGTTGCCCAAACTTTTGCATCCCACTGTATATATATATAGACACTGCATGGTACCATATCTCTTGTCCTGTATACTGGGTGTAATTCTCAGTATCTGCACTTATTCTGTATATATTTATATGTATTTTTCCTGACTATTTTAGACAAATGTTTTATTTTATTTTAGTATACCTATGCATGTTTTCTCTTCATATATAAAAATGTATTTATTTTACGATCCCTATTGATGTTTATACCCAGATATTACTGAATGTCTATTCTATTTTATGCCATACAGACAGCATTTCACCATCATTATTATCATTTTTTATTTTTTACTCTTCTCTCTAAAAAACACCCACACGCATATTGTCGTACTTTTTGTACATGTCCTTCTGGTATGTTTTTTAGACTTGACAAAGGGGTCAGAAGCACCCCGAAATGCGTTGTCGATCATCATCAAATAAAATATTAGTAATACCCACATCCAGTGAAGTCGTGATTTGCGCCGAAAAGGTACCTCGTCTGTACTTATCTAGTACATATCCTTCCTCTGTATATATGGAGACTGCACAGTATCACTTCTCTTATCCTGTATACTGGGTGTAATTTTCACTACCTGCTCTTATTCTGTATATATGGACACTGCACAGTACCACTACTCCTGTCCTGTATACTGGGTGTAATTCTCAGTATCTTCTGTTATTCTACAGTACAGACCAAAAGTTTGGACACACCTTCTCATTCAAAGAGTTTTCTTTATTTTCATGACTATGAAAATTGTATATTCACACTGAAGGCATCAAAACTATGAATTAACACATGTGGAATTATATACATAACAAACAAGTGTGAAACAACTAAAAATATGTCATATTCTAGGTTCTTCAAAGTAGCCACCTTTTGCTTTGATTACTGCTTTGCACACTCTTGGCATTCTCTTGATGAGCTTCAAGAGGTAGTCCCCTGAAATGGTTTTCACTTCACAGGTGTGCCCTGTCAGGTTTAATAAGTGGGATTTCTTGCCTTATAAATGGGGTTGGGACCATCAGTTCCATTGAGGAGAAGTCAGGTGGATACACAGCTGATAGTCCTACTGAATAGACTGTTAGAATTTGTAATATGGCAAGAAAAAAGCAGCTAAGTAAAGAAAAACGAGTGGCCATCATTACTTTAAGAAATGAAGTTCAGTCAGTCAGCCGAAAAATTGGGAAAACTTTGAAAGTAAGGGCTATTTGACCATGAAGGAGAGTGATGGGGTGCTGCGCCAGATGACCTGGCCTCCACAGTCACCGAACCTGAACCCAATAGAGATGGTTTGGGGTGAGCTGGACCGCAGAGTGAAGGCAAAAGGGCCAACAAGTGCTAAGCATCTCTGGGAACTCCTTCAAGACTGTTGGAAGACCATTTCAGGGGACTACCTCTTGAAGCTCATCAACAGAATGCCAAGAGTGTGCAAAGCAGTAATCAAAGCAAAAAAGGCTACTTTGAAGAACCTAGAATATGACATATTTTCAGTTGTTTCACACTTGTTTGTTATGTATATAATTCCACATGTGTTAATTCATAGTTTTGATGCCTTCATAGTCATGAAAATAAAGAAAACTCTTTGAATGAGAAGGTGTCCAAACTTTTGGTCTGTACTGTATATATATGGACACTACACAGTACCACATCTCTTGTCCTATACACTGGGTGTAATTCTCAGTATCTGCTCTTATTCTGTATATATGTACACTGCACAGTACCACTCCTCTTGTCCTGCATAATTGGTGTAATTTTCACTACCTGCTCTTATTCTGTATATACAGTCAGGTCCATAAATATTGGGTCATCGACAATAAATTTTTTAAAATTTTTTGGCTCTATAATCCACCACAATGGATTTGAAATGAAACAAACAAGATGTGCTTTAACTGCAGACTGTCAGCTTTAATTTGAGGGTATTTACATCCAAATCAGGTGAACGGTGTAGGAATTACAACAGTTTGCATATGTGCCTTCCACTTGTTAAGGGACCAAAAGTAATGGGACATAATAATAATCATAAATCAAACTTTCACTTTTTAATACTTGGTTGCAAATCCTTTGCAGTCAATTACGCATAGACATCATCAGACGCTGGGTTTCATCCCTGGTGATGCTCTGCCAGGCCTCTACTGCAACTGTCCTCAGTTCCTGCTTGTTCTTGAGACATTTTCTTTTCAGTTTTGTCTTCAGCAAGTGAAATGCATGCTCAATCAGATTCAGGTCAGGTGATTGACTTGGCCATTGCATAACATTCCACTTTTTTCCCTTAAACTCTTTGGTTGCTTCACTGATGAGGTGGTATGCTTAAGATCATGAGCAGTTCGTTTCCATCTCCATACTCTTCTCTTTCCATCACTCTGGTACAAGTTGATCTTGGTCTCATCTGTCCATAGGATGTTGTTCCAGAACTGTGAAAGCTTTTTTAGATGTCGTTTGGCAAACTCTAATCTGGCCCTCCTGTTTTTGAGGCTCACCAATGGTTTACACCTTGTGGGGAACCCTCTGTATTCACTCTGGTGAAGTCTTCTCTTGATTGTTGACTTTGACACACATACACCTACCTCCTGGAGAGTGTTCTTGATCTGGCCAACTGTTGTGAAGGGTGTTTTCTTCACCAGGGAAAGAATTCTTTGGTCATCCACCACAGTTTTTCCGTGGTCTTCCGGGTCTTTTGGTGTTGCTGAGCTCACCGGTGCATTTCTTCTTTTTAAGAATGTTCCAAACAGTTGTTTTGGCCACGCCTAATGTTTTTGCTATCTCTCTGATGGGTTTGTTTAGTTTTTTCAACCTAATAATGGCTTGATTCACTGATAGTGACAGCTCTTTGGATCTCATCTTGAGATTTGACAGCAACAGATTCCAAATGCAAATAGCACACTTTCAATGAACTCTGGACCTTTTATCTGCTCATTGTAATTGGGATAATGAGGGAATAACACACACCTGGCCATGGAACAGCTGAGATTCCAATTGTCCCATTACTTTTGGTCCCTTAACAAGTGGGAGGCACATATGCAAACTGTTGTAATTCCTACACTGTTCACCTGATTTGGATGTAAATACCCTCAAATTAAAGCTGACAGTCTGCAGTTAAAGCATATCTTTCATTTCAAATCCATTGTGGTGGTGTATAGAGCTAAAAATGTTAGAATTGTGTCAATATCCCAATATTTATGGACCTGACTATATGTACGCTGCACAGTACCACTACTCCTGTCCTGTATACTGGGTGTAATTCTTAGTATCTGCTCTTATTCTGAATATATGGACACTGCAAAGTACCACTTCTCTTGTCCAGTAATAGCCGGACTGGGGGGCGTAGCCTTTAGGGGAGGCGAACATGACGGGGGCCTGGTTTGAGGGAGCCCCCAGGGAAGCTAATTGGCTAGTTTAAGTTATGGGGGGGCGTGGAGCAAGGGGTTAAATAGTCGAGGGTCCGGTGAAGAAGGAGGCCATTTTATGGTAATTCAGAGCTGTACACATCACTACTCACCATGGACGTCGATTTGATCATCGCTGATCTCAGGACGGCTGCAGCTGCTTGGGGACCCGGCTGGCTTTAAGAGCAGGTCCAGCAGCTGCTCAGAGGGGCGGTTGAGGCACCCACTCCGCCTCAGCCAGCTTTATCCCGGCCGTGGCGGTCCAGGCCGCCGGCGCGCCTCAGCCCAGAGCTTGCCTCAGCCTAGAGCTTGCCTCCCCTCGGGCTCAGCGCCGAAGACGGAGGCCTGCTTTCCAGGACCCTTCATGCCTGCAGGCGCCGGGTACCACTCCTGCCCGTGCGCCCAGGCATGGAAGGAATCCGGCCAGTAGGCGGAGCCCACGTGTAGGCCACAGGAGGCCTCTTCAACAGCTCATCAGCGCCATCTTGCGGTCAGGACCAGGAACGGCGGGCCCTCTCCAGGACCTGGATGCGGATGAGGCCCCTCAGCTTGACCAGTATCCCAGAGTGCACGTCCCTGGTCCCAGTCCAGCCAGGGGACATCCGATGGAGCTCGCTGTGCCGGGACCGTTGCAGAGGACCGAACGTCGGGATTCAGGACCTTCGGCTGATGGGGTCACAGCACCCGGGCACCCAGGTGAGACACCATGGGGACCTTTATGTCAGTTAGTGTCTGGGGGGCCCCAGTCAGACTTAAGTAAGGGGCTAGGCCAGTTTTTGGGGGGTTTAGTGGGGTTGCTAGCAAATTTTGGGGCGGCAGGAAATCCCCCATTGCCGTCGGGGGGCTGGGGGGCGGCACCGGTGGGTCGGAAACACTAGGGTCATTGCCAGCTTTAGGGACATCCACGGTGGTTCCAAGGGGTACTTCGGCGTCGGTGCAAATGCAGGCAGGCGGGTCTGAACAGGAGGATATAATGAGGTTAGACGATAGGGCGAAGGGCGAAGTCTACATTTGTTTTGAAGGCCCATTGGGGGCACATTTAAAGCAGGAGGTTAGGGAGCGCATCTGGAGAGGGAAATACGTGGAAATATTTTCCCTTCTCCCTTTAGACAAATTCAATTTGGATAGGGCGCGAAAGGATGAGGGCAAGAGGGAGGATGAGGAAAAGCATAGGTACCGGCTGATACCGCGGACGTTCCCTAACTGGTTGCAGGCATTCGCGATATTGGCCAGTGTAATAGGGGAAAAAGCGCCAGAGTGCTGCTCCGTGCTTTTTTGTTACTTGGATGCCATCGGGGAAGCTTACCGTGTATATGGGGGTATGGCCTGGCTGCGTTACGACGAGCATTTTAGGCAGCGGAAGGCGGTGCGCCCAAATATAAAATGGGACCACAAAGACATCGCTTTGTGGCTAAAAGTGATGGCACCAATTAGGTCAGGCCAGCCCTTTCAGAGCGAATCAGGAGCGGGGGGACAATCCGGATTTACGGCAGCATCCGCAAAGGGATTGTGCTTTCTATTCAATGAAGGGGGGTGTAAATTTGGAGCTAAGTGCAAATTCAAGCACGAATGTTCCAATTGTGGTGGGTCCCACGGAGCCACGGGGTGTTTTAGAGGGGCCAAGCAGAGGGAGAGCGAGGGTTCTGGAAAAGGGGGAGACACCGGTGCGTCTGTAAAAGATGGACCGGTTTCTCGCTAGATATCCGGATAGGGGCGCTGCAAAATTGTTACGGGAAGGTTTTTCGGAGGGATTTAAAATTCTGTTTATTCCGTCTGGGCCCGTGCTGCTTAAAAAGAACTTGCAGTCGGCAAGGGAGCACCCAGACGTAGTTACCAAAAAGTTGGAAAAGGAGGTTAGGCTGGGAAGGATGGCTGGCCCGTTTTTGGAACCACCTTTGCAGGACTTGCGTTTGTCGCCACTGGGGGTGGTCCCAAAGAAGGAGGCGAATACGTTTTGCCTGATTCAACATCTATTCTTTCCAAAAGGATCGTCGGTCAACGACGGTATTGATCCGACCCTGTGTTCGATAGTCTATACCTCGTTGATACGGCAGTGAAGTGAGTTAGGAAGTTCGGGAGGGGGGCATTGATGGCGAAAAAAACGGACAACGAGTCAGCATTCAGACTGTTGCCAGTGCATCCGGATAGCCTGCATTTGTTGGGATGTTTTTGGGAGGGAAATTCTTTTGTTGATCTTTGTTTACCAATGGGGTGTTCTTTATAATGTGCATATTTTGAGAAGTTCAGCTCTTTTCTAGAATGGACGGTAGTGGACTCCTCCGGATGTGAATCAATCATTCACTATCTGGACCATTTCTTATGTATTGGCCCCCTGGAATCCAGTGTGTGGTCTTTACTGCTGCACACGATGGAGGTGTTGTTTAATTCCTTTGGGGTTCCCCTAGCGGCAGAAAAAACGGTAGGACCGACCACGGAATTGAGCTTCCTGGGCATAGTGATTGATTCGGTGAGGATGGAATGTAGGCTGCCCATGGACAAGGTTGAGGACTTAAAAATGGAAGTGGAAAGGGCGCGGCGACTGCAAAAATTAGATTGCGGGACCTACAGTCACTCCTGGGAAAGCTCAATTTCGCTTGTCGGATCATTCCCATGGGAAGAATATTTAGTAGGCGTTTGGCGGCGGCAACGGCGAGGGTGGCGGCACCGCACCATTACATTAGACTAGGAAAAGAGCTGAGTGCGGATCTGCAATTTTGGGCATCGTTTCTGGAATGTTATAATGGCAGGTAAATGTTTATGGGGGAGGTGGTGGACTCCTTTGATTTCGACCTTTTTTCCGACGTGGCGGGGGGAGGCGGTTATGGGGTTTACTGCGGGGGTCAATGGTGTGCGGGCGGTTGGCCCGATACCTGGGTGGAAAGGGGCTTGGTTAAGAACTTAGCGTTACTGGAACTTTTCCCCATTGTAGTGGCGGTAATGCTATGGGGGAGGGATTTTAGGAACAAGAAGGTCCGTTTCCACTGTGACAACATGGGAGTAGTACAAGCGATCAACGGGTTGTCGGCTTCTTCACCGTTAGTGGTACGCCTATTACAGAGGCTAGTCTTGGCGTGTTTGTCACTCAATGCTTGGGTAGTAGCAGTGCATGTTCCAGGAGTCGACAACTGTATTGCTGATTCCCTCTCTCGTTCACAGTGGGAACGTTTCCGCCAACTGGCCCCAGAGGCAGAGGAACACGGGCTGGACTGCCTGAGTTGCCTGTGGGAACTCCTGGAGACACCGTAGTGGGGCTCATACGGGCTTCACTCGCACTCAGTACGTGGGAAACATACGATAGGGCATGGCAATGCTGGGAAGATTGGAAGACAAGGTTGGGTGTTGAGACAGATGAATTCGAAATTCCCATGCTGTTGTTCATTGGCAATTGTAGAGAGGAGGGGTGGTCTATCTCTAGAATTAACAGTTAGGTTTCGGGTTTGGCTTTCGGTTTTCGCCTCAGGAATCTGCCGGACGTCAACAAGTCTTTTCTGGTGGTGAGGGCGTTAAAGGGTTGGCGGCGTTCTCAGACGGGGGAAGATGATCCTAGGCCGGTGTATTTTGCCTTGCTTTTAAGGTGGGGGAGCAATTAAACAGTGTCTGTGCCTCGCCGTGGGAGTTGCGTTTGTTTTGGTTAACTTTTTCACTGGCATTTTTCGGGGCATTGCGTTTGGGTGAATTGGTTTGTCCGTCGGTTAAGAGACAGGGCGGGCTGTTCAGGGATGATGTGGACCTCTTTCCGGATAGGGTGGAATTTTGTATTAGAAGATCAAAAACGGATGGGGAGGGAAGAGGCCGCAAGGTGGTTCTTTTTGCGGTCCCGGGTTGTTTAATGTGTCCGGTATATTGCTTGCGGGAGTATGGGGTGTAGGTGCGGGGGACAACTTCCACTCTCTTGGTGCATGCGGACGGGTCTTTCCTTTCCCGTTTCCAATTCACAGCGGTCTTTAAACTGTGTTTAGGGCAGTTGGGCATAGAGCTGGCAGGTTACTCTAGCCACTCCTTTAGAATCGGGGCAGCGACAGAGGCGGCTAGACTGGGGCTGGGTCAGGAAGTGATAAAGCAGATAGGGAGGTGGGAATCGATTCGTTTTAGATCTTACATACGTCCAGAACGACTGTGATACTGCGTTTTTACTTTGTTTCATCCTGCATGGCATGCTTCTTTGATCTTATTATTTTGTTACAGATTCGGACCCAGCGTTAATCTGGATAATGGGTCATTCATACATTTTCTGGGGAGGCATCCAGGCAGCGGTTCGGCCAGATGGTCAACAATTGGGGTTTGATCGATCGTTAGCGCTGGTAAGATGGTTGGGAGGTAGGGGAATGGTGTGTGGGGGGGGGTGTTGCCTGAGTTCCACAAGTTTGTTATGTTGGACAGGGCACCGAATGTGTTCGTGTTGCACGTGGGGGGCAACGATTTGGGAGTTCGGCCGTTGAGGGAATTAGTGAAGGACGTAAAGTTTGATTTACTCCAGTTGTGGGCGTTGTTCCCGGGTTTAATTTCCATTTGGTCGGACATCGTTCCCCGAAAAGTGTGGAGGGGAGCACGTTCTGTGGAAGGGATCAATAAGGCTAGGATAAAAGCTAACCGGGCCATAGGGCAGTTCATGGCAAGGAATGGGGTAGTGGTAGTAAGGCATACCGAATTGGAAAAAGGGGTCAGGGCTTTTTGGCGGTCTGACGGCGTTCACTTGAACGCAGTTGGGATAGACATGTGGTGCCTGGCGATACAGGAGGGCATAGAGACAGCTCTATGGATGTGGAGGGACGCACAGGCTTAAGGGGTCAAGCAAGTGCGTTTGTGGCGGTGGGAGGTCCTTGAAGTTGGAGAGATTCAGGTGACGAGGATGGGAGGGCATCACAGTTGGGGCTGGACTTCCATGGCTGGTGGTCGGTTGTGGCGGAATTTGGGCGAGCCGTCAGTGGTGCCTCCGAGCTGGCGCTTAATGGCTGGGGGCAAGTCAGCTCAAAGATACTGGTGGAAAATTCCTAGGTTTGGGGCTTCCAGGACCTCCCCCGTGTTACTCAGGGATATGTTGGGAATAAGTTGGATATATATCTTAAGGTTATGTTTTGTGAGGAATAAAATGTTATTTATTTATGTATGTGTTTGTAATAAAACGGCTGCTGTGGCCGATATACTCCAACTTGGTGTCCGTGTCTTATTGGGGTTCGGACAAGGCCGGCTTATGGGGATCGGGCTGGGGGTGGGGGAGTCACGGGCTAGTAAGCAATGGATCAAGGAGGGCGAGCGGAGAATAACCAATACCCTGTCATGTATACTGGATGTAATTCTCTGTACCTGCTCTTATTCTTTATATATGGACACTGCACAGTACCACTCCTCTTGTCCTGTATACTAGGTGTAATTTTCACTACCTGCTCTTATTCTGAATATATCGACACTGCACAGTACCACTTCTCTTGTCCTGTATACTGGGTGTAATTCTCAGTATCTTCTGTTATTCTATATACAGCCAGGTCCATAAATATTGGGACATCGACACAATTCTAACATTTTTGACTCTATACACCACCACAATGGATTTGAAATGAAACGAACAAGATGTGCTTTAACTGCAGACTGTCAGCTTTAATTTGAAGGTATTTACATCCAAAGCAGGTGAACGGTGTAGGAATTACAACAGTTTGCATAAGTGTCTTCCACTTGTTAAGGAACCAAAAGTAATGGGACAATTGGCTTCTCAGCTGTTCCATGGCAAGGTGTGTGTTATTCCCTCATTATCCCAATTACGATGAGCAGATAAAAGGTCCAGAGTTCATTTCAGTGAAGCAAGCCATAATTAGGCTGAAAAAACAAACCCATCAGAGACATAGCAAAAACATTAGGCGTGGCCAAAACAACAGTTTGGAACATCCTTAAAAAGAAGGTACGCATCGGTGAGCTCAACCACACCAAAAGACCCGGAAGACCACGGAAAACAACTGTGGTGGATGACCGAAGAATTCTTTCCCTGGTGAAGAAAACACCCTTCACAACAGTTGGCCAGATCAAGAACACTCTCCACGAGGTAGGTGTATGTGTGTCAAAGTAAAACAATCAAGAGAAGACTTCACCAGAGTGAATGCAGAGGGTTCACCACAAGATGTAAACCATTGGTGAGCCTCAAAAACAGGAAGGCCAGATTAGAGTTTGCCAAATGACATCTAAAAAAAAGCCTTCACAGTTCTGGAACAACATCCTATGGACAGATGAGACCAAGATCAACTTGTACCAGAGTGATGGGAAGAGAAGAGTATGGAGAAGGAAAGGAACTGCTCATGATCCTAAGCATTCCACCTCATCAGTGAAGCATGGTGGTGGTAGTGTCATGGTGTGGGCATGTATGGCTGCCAATGGAACTGGTTCTCTTGTATTTATTGATGATGTGACTGCTGACAAAAGCAGCAGGATGAATTCTGAAGTGTTTCGGGCAATATTATCTGCTCATATTCAGCTAAATGCTTCACAGTGCAGATGAACAATGACCCAAAGCATACTGCAAAAGCAACCAAAGAGTTTTTTAAGGGAAAGAAGTGGAATGTTATGCAATGGCCAAGTCAATCACCTGACCTGAATCCGATTGAGCGTGCATTTCTCTTGCTGAAGACAAAACTGAAGGGAAAATGTCCCAAGAACAAGCAGGAACTGAAGACAGTTGCAGTAGAGGCCTGGCAGAGCATCACCAGGGATGAAACCCAGCGTCTGGTGATGTCTATGCGTTCCAGACTTCAGGCTGTAATTAGTTAAGAAGTTGAACCGGCACTCAGAACAATTGGAGATCACGTGAAATCGTGTAAAAAGGATTTATTATTGTCATAAAATATATATCTCTACGTCAAACATGTATACATTAAATAAATAAAAATTCACCAGAGATTATAGAAATATATAAAAGTATATAAAAAAGAGAGTTTGGATATATCCAAGACCTGAATTTTGCAATAATATGAAAACGTTGTATCCAAGGTTCGCTATGTCAAAAAAGCTGCATCAGTTTCCTCCCAATGGGGATGGTTCTCGTGGATCACAGCTAATGTGGTAGAGCAAGATCCTACCTTGGATGACGTATACACCGGTGTATTTTAAATTGCGATACTCATTATACTAGCAGGTGATATACATAGTATAAATTCAACACGTTCAAATCCTGTGCGGCGTACTATTTCTTCAAAATAGTTGAATTCATACGGTGCATCAGGTAATGGATCCCTGTGTATAAGTATAACTCCACATTAAACAATGTTCAAACAATACTTCTGTTTCCACTCTCTCAGGAATCGAAGCACACCATACATATGGTTCCAAACGTATGGTCAATGTAGTCAACCCACATGTGCAAAGCTTTTGTTCTTTTATATCGGAGATATGTTCTCTGTATAGTCCCAATTCAGTCTGCCCGTGTATGGAACATAAGTTGTTTCGGATTGTATTTTACTCTGTACTCACTGTATACCTCGCTGGTCCACCTTTGTTCGTGTCTTACTTTCGTGAGTAGAGTAGGAAGATACTGCGCTTCTTTAACAGTATGTGTCACGACCATGGTCATGGTCATGACTCCTTAACCGCATGCTGTTGCCTGCGGTCTTGTTTGGTTGTTTCAACCACAGGTGAGGGCCGCTTGTTTGTTGCCTCACTTGTGGTTGCCATTGGCAACATGTTCTTTTGATTGTACTTGGCAGTATAGCAGCCTGAGCTGTTGCTAGGCAGCTTGCTGTCAAGTGCATGCGGTTACACCTGGTTAGGTGTGTGTGTGTGTGTTTATGTATGCACTTTGTGTGTCATTTGTGCACGAGCTTTACTTATGTGTGCATGTCCCCTTTAAGTGGCTGTCTTCCCTTCCCTGGTGTGAGAAGGGTTAAATCCCTTCCTAGAATGTGATACCCGATGTTATGAAGATGTGTTTGTGTTATGCTTATTTATTGCAGTGTATGGTTTCCTGGCTTCCTGTGTGGTGTGTGCTCTGTCTCTTGTGTTTGTGGACAGCAGCACTTATACTTGGGTTCCAGGCTCCTTTGTCTGTGGCCATTTACCTGCCATTGCCATTGCCATATGTCTGTTTCTGTTCCCCTTTCTTTATAGCTCGGCCACTTTAGACTCCTGTTGCTCCGCGTCCAGGAGGAACGGGCTGTCTACCCAGCTCCTAGTTCAGGGATCGGCGGAGGGTCAGTAGGGATCCGAGGTTCCTGAGCATGAGCCCTCCTACCTTCAAGGGCGGCTCATGCAGCTAGGAGTCAGGGTCAGATTAGGGAAGCTCTAGGTGGTGACCTGCTCCCTAATTCTGTGGTTCTGGCCAACTAGCAACCTTTGCATTTTCTGGCATCGCCCGGCTGAGGGTTTTCCCCATCCTCAGCCGTGACAGTATGCTTTAGTACATGGCCATAAATATTCGAGACATCACACAGGTATTCCGCCCAGACGCTTTTCGAGATGACTTATCTCTTCCTCAGTGGGTAACCTGTGGTCTGTATCGTCTCGATTTTTATGTTCCCCTCATTAGTGGTTAATTGGTTCCATTAGATTGGCAGACATTGGTAATTATGTTGCAATGCTCAAAACTTGCTGTCTGTTGGTCTTTTCAATAATCATCATAGTTCTGTATGTTTTTTTATACTTGGAATATTTTACATTTCACGGGAAACAAACATCCAGCATAGAATAGTATATGGGTATCCCTATTTATAAAACACCAGCCTTAAAGATGCACAATAAACATATATGTGTTCAGCTCAGGATCCACAGCTCATACTTTCTAGTCTGAATGGTACCCATCTCTCCAATGCGTTTTTCATAGATTACTCTCTAATCACATCCTGCCTGAGCTTCTTTTACTCTAATATCACACTACTGTGTAATCTTCTAGGTAGATGCATGACCATTCCAACAATTTTAATTCCCTCATAGTATAAACATTCATTTTCACTATTTTTTTTCATTTTTTTAGAGGACTTTCCCGAAAGGTATAAACTACTCCCGTCCTAACATCCATTATGTATTTCCTCTATGGTGTCAGTGGATTTTCTTACGTGCGTTTTTCATGCGTTTTCTCTTTATAACTGCGTTTTCTTCAGAAAGTATGCAGAATGGCCCTATTTACAATCTGTATAGAGGATTCCTTTCAAGCCCATAGTTATTCATAAATTCCAGAAAATTTCCAATGACATCATAGGTTTAGTTACTTTTGTAAAGTCCTATATGGTAAATACACAATTCTTCTAGGTATTTATTGACCATTTCAGTTCTCGTACTGTATTAGTGAATTTTCATAGATACATTTTACATATGTTTTTTGGGATTTGTGTTTGTAATCTATCTAGGTGTTATCCCCCTCACTTTCTCTTGATATTCAACACCCTTGTGAAATATTCTAATATACAGGGTGGGCCATTTATATGGATACACCTTAATAAAATGGGAATGGTTGGTGATATTAACTTCCTGTTTGTGGCACATTAGTATATGTGAGGGGGGAAACTTTTCAAGATGGGTGGTGACCATGGTGGCCATTTTGAAGTCGGCCATTTTGAATCCAACTTTTGTTTTTTCAATAGGAAGAGGGTCATGTGACACATCAAACTTATTGGGAATTTCACACGAAAAACAATGGTGTGCTTAGTTTTAACGTAACTTTATTCTTTCATGAGTTATTTACAAGTTTCTCTTTGTTTACAGCCATTGACATGTCGCCGAGGTTAACACGTGAGGAGCGGATAGAAATTGTGTTGATGTCTGGTGAACGCAGTAACAGGGTCATTGCAGCAGATTTCGATGCAAGACACCCTACGAGACCACCCATCTCCCATGCTACAGTTAGCAAACTGCTTGCTAAGTTTTGTGAAACTGGTTCAGTGTTGGATTTGCCAAAATGTAGACGCATGAAATCTGTCTCTAATGAAGAAACATCAGTGGCTGTCCTAGCTTCATTCAGCAAGAGCCCACAACGTAGCACTCGCCGCATGTCACTGGAGAGTGGCATTAGTCGAACATCCTTTCGGCGGATATTAGCTACTCACAAATGGCACCCTTACAAACTCCAGCTACTTCAGCATCTCAACGAGGATGACCCAGATTGGCGCACTGAATTTGCAGAATGGGCAAAACAAAAATTGGAACAGGACCCTCAGTTTACGCAGAAGATTTTGTTCAGTGATGAGGCAAACTTTTATGTGAATTGTGAAGTTAACAAATAAAACCGCCGCTATTGGTCTGACACTAACCCACATTGGATAGATCCCTCCAAGACTGTTGGAACAAAAAAATTGATGGTATGGTGTGGTATATGGGGTATAAAGATAGTGGGGCCATTCTTCATCAATGGAAACCTCAAGGCCACTGGATATGCAAAATTGCTACATGATGATGTGTTTCCCTCTTTATGCACTGAAGCTGGCACGTTCCCTGAGTTTTTCCAGCAAGATGGTGCACCACCACATTATGGGTGTCAGGTCCGAGCATTCCTAGATGAACAGTTTCCTGGAAAGTGGATTCGTCGTCGTGGGCCAGTTGAATGTCCCCCAAGGTCTCCAGATCTGCCCCCCTTAGACTTTTATCTTTGGGGTCATCTGAAGGCAATTGTCTATGCTGTGAAGATACGAGATGTGCAGCACCTGAAACTACGGATACTGGAAGCCTGAGCTAGCATTTCTCCTGCGGTGTTGCTATCAGTGTGTGAAGAGTGGGAGAAGAGGGTTGCATTTACAATCCAACACAATGGGCAGCACATTGAACACATTTTATAAGTGGTCAGAAACTTGTAAATAACTCATCAAAGAATAAAGTTACGTTAAAACCAAGCACACCATTGTTTTTCTTGTGAAATTCCCAATAAGTTTGATGTGTCACATGACCCTCTTCCTATTAAAAAAACAAAAGTTGGATTCAAAATGGCCGACTTCAAAATGGCCACCATGGTCACCACTCATCTTGAAAAGTTTCCCCCCTCACATATACTAATGTGCCACAAACAGGAAGTGAATATCACCAACCATTCCCATTTTATTAAGGAGTATCCATATAAATGGCCCACCCTGTAGATTAGAACATTACATATAAAGTGATTACATATAAGGTGGAGTACATGGACATGTTGTCAATAATTTTTTTATATATATATACAGGGTATACATCCTCGAGATTTCATTAGGGTCAATGGTACAATTAAAACCAAAAATCTCTAAGTCTGAATTCAGACCTGCTGGAAGAAGACTACCAAAGTCGTAAATTCTTCTAGACTCAGCTTGGGACATTCTCATAATATGGTTGCCTCCTCTCCAGTGTATGTCCACCTTCTCCAGGGTCACAAACGAGATACCCCTGAAGTCACTATTGTGTGAGACCTTAAAGTGTTTCGATAAGGAGTGGTTTTCATAACCTTTTTTGATATTATTCAAATGTTCCGTTATTCTTACTTTCAGGGGTCTCTTGGTCGTGCCAATATATTGCCTCTGGCAGGGGCACTGGATAAGGTAGACAACACTGGAGGAATTACATGTGAGACAGCCTTTTATGTCTAAAGTAAACTGATTCTGAGTGGATTGGACCTTGATAATTTTTTTTCGGAAATGACGAGCTTTTACATCCCAAACATTTCCCACACCTATAGAAACCATTCATATTCAGCCATTTTTTAAGTGTGAGTTCCTCTTTTTTATTGTGATTCTTAATAGAAGGTGCTATTTTTAATCCTAGGTTTGGTACCTTAGTAAATGTGATAAGGGGAGAAGTGTGAAGTATAGGCCCAATAATCCTATCTCTTAATAAAAAGTGCCAGTGCTGATTAATAATGTGACGTACCTGCTTGAATTGTGCACTATATGGTAAAATCAACCTAAGTTCACCCTCCTTTGCTTTCCCTTTGTGTGTATGTGGCTGAAAGAAAGTTTCTCTATCGGTTTTCCTTATTTTCTCCAAGGCATCTTCCAAGATTTTCTCAGGGTAATCCTTGCATTCAAATTGTTGTTTCATTTTTAGGGCCTCAGACTTAAAGTTTGCTACATCAGTGCAGTTGCGCTTAATCCGACGGAACTGGCCCGAAGGAATATTTAGGAGCCACTGAGGTAAGTGGCAACTTGTAAATGGTATAAAACTGTTCTTCACAGTCTGTTTGTAATGAGTATTACAAATATATTTATTATCCCGTCGTGTGATCTGAATGTCTAAGAATTCTGTGGATTCCTGTCCTACTTTGGGTAGGAAGACTAGATTCATATTGTTAAGGTTCAAACTATCCAAAAAACTTTGCAGCTGATGTGTATCTTCCTTCCAAACAAACAGAACATCATCGATGTAGCGACGCCAGAGGACCAGGTCTGCCCCCAGCCTGGGAGTGATATTGTCATATTCCCATTGTACCATCTGATCACCGTTTGCATTCAGGCTGTAATTGACTGCAAAGGATTTGCAACCAAGTATTAAAAATTGAAAGTTTGATTTAGGATTATTATTCTGTCCCATTATTTTTGGTTTCTTAACAAGTGGGAGGCACATATGAAAACTGTTGTAATTCCTACACCGTTCACCTTATTTTGATGTAAATACCCTCAAATTAAAGCTGACAGTCTGCAGTTAAAGCACATCTTGTTCGTTTCATTTCAAATCTATTGTGGTAATGTATAGAGCCAAAAAAGTTAGAATTGTGTCGATGTCCCAATATTTATGGACCTGACTGTATATGGACACTACACAGTAACACATCTCTTGTCTATATACTGGGTTTATTTCTCAGTACCTGCTCTTATTCTGTATATACCTTATTTTTCGCTTTATCAGACGCACTTTTTCCCCAAAAGTGGCGCGAAAATTGCAAATGAGTCTTACAAAGCGAATGCTGCCATTTTTACTTTGCTGATACATCGCCGGCAGCTATGCTGCACAGCGCGGCCTGCAATGTATCAGCGGGGAGGGAGGAGGGGCTGGAGGCCGGCAACTCGCGGTGAGGCCCTGTGCAGTCACTGTACTCTATTACACCGGGCCCCGCACAGCAATCTTTATATGTAAAGTGTAGTCATGTAATCCTAATTAAAGTAGCGCAATCCTCTGCAGTAGTACTTACTGTCATACTACTGTAGCAGGCAGGCCGGCAGTGTAACGCACTCGCTCCATCATGCGTCTGCTCCTCTTGCTTCATTAATAAAGTGGGAGGAGCAGAAGCGTGACTGAGTGAGTGACGTTACGCTGCCGGCTGACCGGCCTGCTACGGTAGTTTGATAGTAAGTACTACTGCAAAGGATTGCCCTACTTTAATTAGGATAACATGACTACACTTTACATATGAAGATTGCTGTGTGGGGCCAGGTGTATTGGGGTCACTACACAGGGACACTTATGGGGGGATCTGTGGATGACACATATAGCATAAGATGCTATATATGTGTCATCCACAGATGCCATCCATAACAGTGTCATCCACAGATCCCCCCCTAACAGTGTCATCCACAGATGCCCTCCTAACAGAGTCATCCACAGATGCCCTCCTAACAGAGTCATCCACAGATGCCCTCCTAACAGTGTCCTCCACAGATGCCCTCCTAACAGTGTCATCCACAGATCCCCTAACAGTGTCATCCACAGATCCTCCATAACAGTGTGTCATCCACAGATGCCCCCATTACAGTGTCATCCACAGATGCCCTCCTAACAGAGTCATCCACAGATGCCCTCCTAACAGAGTCATCCACAGATGCCCTTCTAACAGAGTCATCCACAGATGCCCTCCTAACAGAGTCATCCACAGATGCCCTCCTAACAGAGTCATCCACAGATGCCCTCCTAACAGTGTCCTCCACAGATGCCCTCCTAACAGTGTCATCCACAGATCCCCTAACAGTGTCATCCACAGATCCTCCATAACAGTGCGTCATCCACAGATGCCCCCATTACAGTGTCATCCACAGATCCCCCCATAACAGTGCATCATCCACAGATCCCCCATAATAGTGTCATCCACAGACCACCATTAGTTCAAAACCCACCAAAAGCACACATTTTAGTTCAAAAAAATATTTTTCTTATTTTCCTCCACAAAAACCTAGGTGTGTCTTATCATCAGGTGCGTCTTATAAAGCGAAAAATTGGGGTATGTACACTGCACAGTACCACTTATCTTGTCCTGTATACTAGGTGCAATTTTCACTACCCGCTCTTATCCCCTCAGTAAGTGCATATATGGACACTGCACAGTACCACTTCTCCTGTCCCGTATACTGGGTGTAATTCTCAATGTATTGTCTTATTTTGCTTATATGGAAACTGTATAGTACCACTTCTTTTGACCTGTGTGCTAGATGTAAATGTCAGTTTCTACTCTTATCCCCTCAGTAATTGGATATGAGGTCTATAGCTGGTTTGGGTTTGTACTGTATTGATGCAGAGATCTGAAATTTGTATCTAGTTTGCATTTTAGGGTCTGGTCTAGGTCATTATTGGCCCTGGGGTCTGAATTTATTCTAGGGTCTGGGATCTATAGTAATTATAGTGTCCTGTGTAGGGTATATATTTTTTGGAGGGTGATACGTCTTCATATGCAATGCTTTTGATTAGGTTAACCTTGATCAGCTCTCTCCTTAAATATCAAATAAAAGGGACATATTATTTCTTAATAAGTGAGTAAACATAGTGAAAGTAAAAAGTAACAATCAAAGCTATAAAGGTTTAACAAACTTCATTCATATTTAACACTTAATATGGGAAATAATGCTAAAGAGATCAATATTAAGTCCAAATCCATATGTTTGGAAATAAAAAGAAAGATTCCAGAGTGAATAAAGAGGGAAAACAAATTGAAGTCAGCCATGTAATCTTATGATCAAACTTAAGTATGATGGGAAATAAAGATAACCCTATCAAAATTACAAAATCTAATTACTGTGTAGGGAATGATTAAAGAACGGTGAAAAGCAATAAAAGAAATCAAATAATATATAAGCTCACAAAGCTATGCTCCACAGCAAGATAATGATACCAGAATAAATGAGAAATTGATTTCCCCAGGGAGGATGTAAACCCTAAGAGCATACAGGTAGAGCAGACAATGGAAAATCATGGGCACATAGGCCAGTGGAGTTTATACAGTCAGGTCCATAAATATTGGGACATCAACACAATTCTAACATTTTTGGCTCTATACACCACCACAATGGATTTGAAATGAAACGAACATGATGTGCTTTAACTGCAGACTGTCAGCTTTAATTTGAGGGTATTTACATTTAAATCAGGTGAACGGCGTAGGAATTACAACAGTTTGCATATGTGCCTCCCACTTGTTAAGGGACCAAAAGTAATGGGACATAATAATAATCATAAATCAAACTTTTACTTTTCAATACTTGGTTGCAAATCCTTTGCAGTCAATTACAGCCTGAAGTCTGGAACACATAGACATCACCAGACGTTGGGTTTCATCCCTGGTGATGCTCTGCCAGGCCTCTACTGCAACTGTCTTCAGTTTCTGCTTGTTCTTGGGGCATTTTCCCTTCAGTTTTCTCTTCAGGTCAGGTGATTGACTTGGCCATTGCATAACATTCCACTTATTTCCCTTAAAAACTCTTTGGTTGCTTTTGCAATATACTTTGGGTCATTGTCTATCTGCACTGTGAAGCGTCGTCCAATGAGTTCTGAAGCTGTTGGCTGAATATGAGCAGATAATATTGCCCGAAATACTTCAGAATTCATCCTGCTGCTTTTGTCAGCAGTCACATCATCAATAAATACAAGAGAACCAGTTCCATTGGCAGCCATACATGCCCACGCCATGACACTACCACCACCATGCTTCACTGATGAGGTGTTATGCTTAGGATCATGAGCAGTTCCTTTCCTTCTCCATACTCTTATCTTACCATCACTCTGGTACAAGTTGATCTTGGTCTCATCTGTCCATAGGATGTTGTTTCAGAACTGTGAAGGCTTTTTTTAGATGTCGTTTGGCAAACTCTAATCTGGCCTTCCTGTTTGTGAGGCTCACCAATGGATTACATCTTGTGGGGAACCCTCTGTATTCACTCTGGTGAAGTCTTCTCTTGATTGTTGACTTTGACACACATACACCTACCTCCTGGAGAGTGTTCTTGATCTGGCCAACTGTTGTAAAGGATGTTTTCTTCACCAGGGAAAGAATTCTTCGGTCATCCACCACAGTTGTTTTCCGTGGTCTTCCGGGTCTTTTGGTTTTGCTGAGCTCACCGGTGCGTTCCTTTTTATTTTTTTATTTAATCCAATAAAGTACAAAAAGAACAATAGTAGTACATTTAACAGTTACATAATAAAAAACAAAACAAAAAAACATCAGGTATCAACCAAGAGGAAGTAAGCGTGCTTAATACAATTGCACCGATAAAATGTAGTAGGGTATTCGTTCCCCTACCACTAAAACATCCCCTACATGGAGATACTTAACCTATCCAATACATTACAGTAAATGCACACCACTTATATTACCTTTAAACCTTATTTTTCCCCTCCCCCCCCCTCCCAAACCCATATCCCCCCACCCTATATCCACCGGGAAGATTGGGGGGGGAGGACAAAAAACAAATAAGTAAAAAATATATATATATATATATATATATATATATATATCCATATCTATTTCTTTATATGTTTTGACCACTGAGCCCAAATTTTCTCATGTCTATAACCTATGTTGCTCTTAATATATCCTACTCATTCTATTATACAATTGGAGTTCATCAAATTTTCCCATTCTTTTATTGTTGGTACCTCAGGGCGCATCCATTTTCTTGCTATCAGTAAGCGAGCTATAAAACATGATTTGTATAACATAATTTCATTCTCCTTTGATAGCTCATGGGAAGTTTCACCCAAAATACATACAGAAGCCGTCCATTGGATCTTGAAACTAAAAATATCCCCGATTAATTCAATCAAACTACACCAGAATGGTTGAATCTTTGGGCACCTCCACCACATATGGATAATATCCGCTTTATCATTCATACATCTAGGACATAATCCGGGCGTTTTAGCTGAAACTTTCTTGAGCCATTTTGGTGTTATATATAAACGGTGTAATATCATAAACTGAGTTACCCTATGAGAGGGGTTCCTCAGATATGGTTTAAAACACCAAAATTTCCCCCACTGATCGTCTGTTATTATCCCTATATCATTCTCCCATTTTAATTTACTATTACAAATAAATCCCTCACTTCTAGTTTCTCGTATCTTTTTATACAAGCTTGACACCAATTTGTGCTTACCTTTCCAGCCTAATATATAATTCATCACCTCGTGTGATTTTATCACTATATCTTCCTTTTTTATAACCGTTTTAACAATATCCACCATCTGAATATATCTAAAATAACTTTGTCTATCTTCCCCTGTGTCCCTATCCTTCAGTGTTTCATTTTGAAAATATTGTGAAATATACCATAAACCCTTATCAGTCCAGTATTTGGCCTCTTTCAAAAAGGTAGCATTACCTAACCTCCTATTATACCATAATGGTGTGACTTTAATCTGCCCCTCTAATTTCAGTGATTTTTTTACTTTACTCCATACCTTCACCAATGATTTTACCAATGGGATTTTATATAGGTGCGTACTTTCCAGTTGTCCTGATTTGAGTAATGTAAATATATCTTGTAAGCCACCCTCACTCTTATATACTAAATGGCTCCGAAAGTCCACCTGTGTCCAATTCATCATTGTTGCAATATTAGCTACCATATAGTACAATCTGATATCTGGGACCTCTAGTCCTCCTTGTTCGTAAGATCTTGTAAGCCAATACATCTTTTTCCTTACCCCTTTGTTTGACCAGATTAATACATTGAATAATTTCTCTATGTCATGTAAAACCGATTCCCCCAGGAAAATGGGACTGTTTCTAATGACGTAGAGCAACTGGGGTAACAGTATCATTTTAATTAGTCCAATTCGGTCTGCTTTGTTTATTGGTAGTTTATTCCAGACTTTAATCCTCTCCTTCATCTTATCAAGTAATGGTTTAATGTTCAGTGCTATAAATTTATTAGGGTCCTTAGATATTTCCATGCCTAAGTATTTGAAGCTGTCTTGGGGGCTAAGAATCTTAAATTTTGCCTCTGAGATCACATTCTTGTCATTCAGAGGAAGCAGAGTCGATTTATCCCAGTTAATTAGAATACCCGATTGTCTACCAAACTCCTCCACCAGCGACATGACACGTTGCAGATCCTTATTTGTATCATCCAGGAAGAAGAGCAGATCATCTGCATATAGAGAGATTTTGTCCTCACTCCCCCTTAGTCCAAAGCCCCGCAGATCCACGTCCTGCCTGACCTTTATAGCCAGGATTTCTATTGTCAGGGCAAAAACCAAGGGGGAGAGAGGACAACCCTGTCTCACCCCTCGTTCTATACGGAAGCTATCAGATAATATACCATTAACTGATATTCTGGCTTTGGAGTCTTTATATATAATCTTCATCCAGTCTATAAATCCTGGGCCAATACCAAATTTTGTCATAGCTTCCCATACAAAGTCCCAGTTCACAGAGTCAAATGCTTTATGTGCATCTAATGATAGAATAGAGCACAATTCTTTATTATTCTCTGTAAACTAGATATTTGCAAAGACCCTAAGCAAGCCCATTGTAGACCTATCCGGAATGAATCCGTTTTGGTCCACATGGATCAGCTGTACTATGACCTTCCTCAACCTTTTCGCCAAAATCCTAGCCAGCGTTCCTTATTTTTAAGAATGTTCCAAACAGTTGTTTTGGCCACGCCTAATATTTTTGCTATCTCTCTGATGGGTTTGTTTTGTTTTTTCAGCCTAATGATGGCTTGCTTCACTGATAGTGACAGCTCTGTGAATCTCATCTTGAGAGTTGACAGCAACAGATTTCAAATCCAAATAGCACACTTGAAATGAACTCTGGACCTTTTATCTGCTCATTGTAATTGGGATAATGAGGGAATATCACACACCTGGTCATGGAACAGCTGAGAAGCCAATTGTCCCATTACTTTTGGTCCCTTAACAAGTGGGAGGCACATATGCAAACTGTTGTAATTCCTACACCGTTCACCTGATTTGGATGTAAATACCCTCAAATTAAACCTGACAGTCTGCAGTTAAAGCACATCTTGTTCGTTTAATTTCAAATCCATTGTGGTGGTGTATAGAGCCAAAAATGTTAGAATTGTGTCGATGTCCCAATATTTATGGACCTGACTGTAGATATGCTGGAGATACAGAACTGAACAAGAGAACCAAATACACTATTAAATGTAATATCACAGCTAAAATATAAATTTCTAACAATCGAAGTGTATTATATTAACTCCTCCCAGACACAGACAATTTTCACCCTTCCTGACAAATCCACATTTTGCTAATCTGGCATATATCACTTTTTCAGAAAAGTGAAAAAACTGGAAAGCTAAATTTTAAATTCTCTACAGACAAAATAGTTATTAATTAACATTCCCCATATATTTACTTTTTGTTGGCATCATTTTGTAAATGTCATTTTCTATTATTTTTAGGATGTTGGAAGGCTTAGAATTTTAAAAGCAAAAACTAATTTTTGGACCAATTCAGCTCTGAAGTGACTTTGAGGTGCTTGCATAATAGAAGCACCCAGAACTGACCCCATTTTAGAAGCTACACCCTCAAAGTAACCACAACTGAATTTAGAAACTGTGTTAACCCTTTAGGTGTTCCACATGAATTAAAGCAAAATGGAGATGAAATTTAAAAAGGTCATTTTCTGCAGCAAGGGTTAACAGCAAATCTAAATATTGATTACCCTGATTCTGCAGTTTATAAAAACACCCCATATAAGGTTGAAAACTGCTGTGTGGGCACACTTCAGGGCTCAGAAGGGAAAAAGCGTCATACGGCTTTTGGAGGGAAGATGTTGCTAGAATGGTTTTCAGGTGCCATGTCACATTTGAAGAGATCCTAAGCTACCCTTACAGCAGAAATCCCCAAAAGGTAACTCCATTTTGGAAACTACACCACTCAAGGAATGTATTGAGGGGTTGTAGTGAGCATTTTTGACCCCATAGGTGTTTTCTAGAAATGAATGTGGAGGATGGTGAAAAGTAAAAAGATAAGCTGTGCAGTGTATAGTACACTGTAATAAGGTGGTAAAATTACTAGGTGCATAAAGGATAAAATAAATAATCCATGTTTGATACACTTTGCAGCAATCCTTTATGCAGATGGCAGGTTTCACAGTGATAAGTGGTATCATATTGTATCCCACTTTTGGAACACACTCTGCATCGTTTTTGGGTCCTTTCCTTTCTTGCTGTTTGTTGGACTTCCCCAGGAAAATGCTGCCGTCATATAATATGGGCACCAAATGAAGGAATGTTTCCATCTGGCTTGCAGATCGAAATAACACATAAGCCTTAACAGTGCCATCTGTACAATATGCAAGGTGAGCTTTTTCTACCAGACCTTTGTTTTCCACACGGAAATGTATGGTTTCAGCACCTGATCTGAAAGATCAACACCTCCCTTATACGTACTGTAGTCCAGAATGAAGTCTGGCTTGAGGGTAGTAGTAGAGGTACCTCCTACAAGGGCAGGGTAGATGCTGTTACCATGAACTGTGGTCAGTAGAAGCAGGGGCAAGGGGTAGGGTGCATCTAACCTTTCTGCTGCCTGTGACAAAAATTTTAACTGAAACCCCTATGCCAAATTCTCAACCTAACCCCTTCCCTCCAGCCCTACTGTTGGAAAACATTACATACATCGCCACATACCTCTAACATCTAGTGATGTCTCCTCATGTAGATGTTCCCTTTCCTCATCTTCTCTTTTTAGACCAGATGGCAATGATGATTTCTTTCAGCCATATTTTGTCTCTGCAGAGTTTGTCTTAAGTTTCCTACTTTTCTATCATCCTCCCACCTTCTGAACACCCCATCCCATCCAACAGCACGGTGCCAAATAAAAAATAACAAACTCAAATACTTACCTCCATGTGGCTGTCAGCGATGCGATGCAGGCCTCTTATTTAGATTTTGGGGAAAGGGGTGTGATTTTAATTTTTATATTTTATTTTTAGAAACTTTTTTTTTACACTTTTTTTATAGTTCCCATAGGGAAACAATTGTGTAAACAATACAGGGACAGATTTACCAATCCTGTACAAAATGTAGGGAGTGTAAACTCACACAGGCTAAATATGTGCCGCATTTATCACAGTGCTTCCAACTTTATACCAACTATTGGTTGGGTTATTCTGCAACAAAATTTTATGGCAAAATGTTGCCCCCTTTCCCGCTAACCTAAGCGTTTAATGAACGAGGCGCAATGGATTACTGTTTTTGGCTTACTTGCACTTTAAATATGTCTGAAATGAGATGTGCCAAATGTTGGCACAAATAACACCAGAATTTAGGCGCAGTCACATAGTAAGGATTTGCGCACATGGCCATATTTTTCTTCAGTGTTCTATCCATATTTGTTTGCGAATAACACACTGACCCATTCATTTTCATAGGGAAGTAGTGCCACCTGACCGACCCAGCTGGTATTTATGGCATTTATTTTAATTTTACCGACACACTAAGTGGCAGTAATTCCCCTGCACTACTTAAGAGTTCCTGCTCTGACTCCATATATGGCTCAGGAGTCCCTGCTCTGCCGTCTAGCTGACTTCCTATATGGAGTCAGTGGTATGACGATGGGGGGGGGGGGGGTTTCCTAAGCACTGTCAGCATTCTGACAGTGCATGGGAATACCCCTGTATATTTAATAGTTATTCTGTCTCTACTTTTATATTGTTACTGCTTTGTCTAACCTTCTGTAGAAAAAGCACAGAGCCCACTGTTTTAAATAGCAGGATTTTCTCTAAAACCCTCAACAATAATTTCCCTTTGTATCTACAGATATATCTCTCTATATATATACCAGTACATTGTATGGGTGTTTTTTAACAAGATAAAAGCGGAAGTACAATTGTATTATTTTTTTTAGGAAGTGCAAAAAAATTTATGGCACAAAATAAAATACAATATTTACAAGAAGGAGAACCATTAACGGGGTATTCCAATTATATGAAGTTTTGCCCTATCCACAGAACAGCTCCACCGATCATGAGAATGGGGACTCATGCCCCATGGAAATGCATGGAGCAGCCAGTTAGTGGGGCATGCATGCAGCCGCTCTATTCTACCGCGCAATGATTTTGCTACTGAGAGAAAAACATGTGATTTATACTAAAATACAAATATGAACTCGGAATTTGCCTGACATGTCTAGATTTTAACCCCTTAAGGACCCTGGGATTTTCCATTTTTGCGTTTTCGTTTTTTACCATAGTCCTAACTTTTTTATTTTTCCATTCACATAGCCTTATGAGGGCTTATTTTTTGTGGGAAAAGTTGTACTTTCTAATGGCACCATTTACGGTTGCATACTATGTAGTAGGAAGCGGGAAAAAAATTCCATATGGGGTAGATTTGAGAAAAAACGCAATTCTGATAAAGGTTTAAATTTTTTAACACTGTAGACTATGCGGTAAAATTGACCTGTTATCTTCATTCTCCAGGTCAGTACGGTTGCAAAGATACCACACTTGTAAAAAATTTCTTGCATTTTAATACTGAAAAGAAAAATTAAAACATTTGAGGAAAAAAAATATATATTTTTTTATAACCATATTCTGACCCCTATAACTTTTTTGTAGTTATATGTACGGGGCTGTGTGAGGGCTCATTTTTTGCGGGACGATCTGTTCTTTTCAGTGATACCAATTTAAAGTGTGTGCGACTTTTTGATCACTTTTTCTAAAAAAAATATTGGGTAGTTGAAGTGACAAAATGTGGCTGTTTTAATTTTTTTTTTCCCATTACGCCATTTGCCGTATGTCTTTAATATTGTTATATTTTAATAGTATGGGCATTTTCGCACGCGCATGATATTTATTTTTTATTGTTTAAATATTTTTATTTTAAGGAAAGGGGGGTGATTTGAACTTTTAGTTTTATTATTTTTTTATATTTGCAAAAACTTTTTTTTACTTTTGTTTTAACTTTTTTTAACCCTTTCCTATGACGTACTACTACGTCAAGGGAACCACTTCGTTCCCGCAATTTGATGTAATAGTACGTCATAGTGATCGCGCGGGCCTCTGAGCGATGCACGCGAGATCACTGCAGGGGCCCGGCAGTCCGTGGTAGCCGGGCCCCTGCTGTATCCGCCAGCAGCGCTGTAAAAGCTGATGCCAGCGGATTAACCCCTTCTATGCCGCAGTCTGCGCCGACTGAGACATAGAAAGCAGTCTGTGTCGGGTGAATGATTGCATCGAGTCCCCGCGCTGCTGTGGCGGGGACCCGATGCGTCACAAGGCAGCCCGATGTGCAGAGGCTGCCCAATGCCTTGCACGGCATCGGAAACTGCCTTCTACGGGTGCCGAGGAGATCCAGCCTCAGGCTGGGTCTCCTAGGCAACCTGTTAGTGTATGACTCAGTGTCATACATTAACAGGCAAAGCAATACAATACAGATGTATTGTAATGCATTGCAGAGAGGGTCAGACCCCCAGAAGTGAACATCACAAATAAAGTAAAGAAAAAAAAGTAAAAAAATGTGTTTTTAATAAAATTAATAAAGTAATAAAATTAATAAAGTAAAAAAGAAAAAAACTGCCCCTTTCCCCTTATTTTATAATAAAAAACTGAAAAAAACCCACACATATTAGGTATCACCACGTCCGTAATGATCGGCTCTATAAATATATCACATGATCCACCCTGTCTGATAAACACCATAAAAAATATAAAACGATGTAAAAAAAGCAATTTTTGTGACCTTACATCACAAAAAGTGCAACACCAAGCGATCAAAAAAGCGTATGTCCCACAAAATAGTATCAATAAAACCGTCACCTCATCCCACAAAAATAAGCCCCTACCTAAGACAATTTCCCAAAAAATGTAAAAAACTATAGCTCTCAGAACATGGAGACACTAAAACATAATTTTTTTGTTTCAAAACTACTATTATTGTGCTAAAGTGAAATACATAAAAAGAAATATACATATTAGGTATCGCCACGTCCATAACAACCAGCTGTATAAAAATATCACATGGCCTAACCCCTCAGATAAACACCGTAAAAAAATAAAAATGTAAAAAAAAAGCAATTTTTGTCACATTACATCACAAAAATTGCAACAGCAAGTGATCAAAAAGACGTATGCCCCCCAAAATAGTAACAATCAGACCATCACCTCATCCCACAAAAAATGAGACCCTACCTAAGAGAATCGGTCAAAAAATAAAAAAGCTATGGCTCTCAGACTATGGATACACTAAAATATCATTATTTCGGTTTCAAAAATGCTATTATTGTGTAAAACTTAAATAAGAAAAAGTAGACATATTAGGTATTGCCACGTCCGTAATGATCTGCTCTATAAAAAAGTCACATGACCTAATCCCTCAGGTAAACGCTGTAAAAATAAAAACGGTGCCAAAACATACATTTTTGGGTTACCTTGCCTCACAAAAAACTTAATATAGAGCAATTAAAAATCACATGTACCCCAAAATAGTACCAATAAGACTGGCACCTTATCCCATAGTTTCCAAAATGTGGCAACTTTTGAGTTTCTACTGTAGGGGTGCATCAGGGGGGCTTCAAATGGGACATGGCATCTAAAAACCAGTTCAGCTAAATCTGCCTTCCAAAAACCGTATGGCATTCCTTTCCTACTGTGCCCTGCCGTATGCCCATACAGCAGTTTACGATCACATGTGGGGTGTTTCTGTAAACCGCAGAATCAGGGTAATAAATATTGAGTTTTATTTGGCTGTTAACCCTTGCTTTGCTACTGGAAAAAAATTGATTAAAATGTAAAATCTGCCAAAAAAAGTAAAATTCTAAAATTTAATCTCCATTTTCCATTAATTCTTGTGGAACACCTAAAGGGTTAACAAAGTTTGTAAAATCAGTTTTGTATACCTTGAGGGGTGTAATTTCTAAAATGGGGTAATTTTTTGGCGGTTTCTATTATGTAAGCCTCACAAAGTGACTTCAGACCTGAACTGGTCCTTAAAAAGTGGGTTTTGGAAATTTTCCGAAAAATTTCAACATTTGCTTCCAAACTTCTAAGCCTTCTAACGTCCCCAAAAAATAAAATGTCATTTTCAAAATGATCCAATCATAATGTAGACATATGGGGAATGTAAAGTAATTACTATTTTTGGAGGTATTACTATGTATTATAAAAAGTAGAGAAATTGAAATTTTGAAATTTTTCCAAATTTTGGGTAAATTTGGTAATTTTTTTATGAATAAAAATGATTTTTTTTTTACTCATTTTTACCACTGTCATGAAGAACGATATGTGATGAGAAAACAATCTCAGAATGGCCTGTATAAGTAAAAGCGTTTTAAAGTTATTACCACATATAGTGAGTGACACGTCAGATTTGCAAAAAATGGCCTGGGCAGGAAGGTGAAAACAGGCCCGGGATTGAAGGGGTTAAGTCACCTTGGATGACAATAACTAATAATCATTAGATTGCCTATTGTGTTCATTGATGTCTATATAGACACCATTGAACACTTCACTTGCACTATACCAAATACAATGCTGCCACCTAGTGGCCTGCATTGGTATAGTCATCTAATAGGCACCGAAGCCTGCTTGAGGCTTCAGCCTATTAGATCAATGTGACAGATTTCCCGATCTCAGCCGGGGAACGCTGTTATCGGAGCGGAAGTGCGCGACTTCCGCTTCCGGACTGCGCAGATGCTGTGGTCACATTTGACCACGGCATCTGAAAGGGAAAATGTATGCAATCAGCCTATATTCAAAATAGCAGAAACCCGGCGGCTATGGCACCCTCTGCACGTGCGAGCGGGCGCCATGTTTGGAGACTGGAGGTCCTTAAAGGGTTAAGTTATACATGCAAAGCCTATTCAGTTATAATTTTAATGCATTATATTGGAGATATTCCAATGGACATGTCCAGACCTGTTCGGATGTGAACAGTCTGATGTCAGCAGTAAGTATATAAGGCAAGCTGAACAGAAGTGATCTGTTATAGTACTATCAGTTTTGAAAATTAAGATGGATAAACGCAAATGTGTTAACGATCCAGACAATTCCTGCTACATATGTGGCAAATACACTACTTATGATCAGCGCAAGAATCTGACAAAGCGAGTGCGTCTTGCAGCTTGGGATGCATTTGTGCTAGTAGTGCAGAACTTCCTTGGGAACAGACGAGCTGCAAACTATGCTGAATAAGTAGACAACATGCTTACAGCCTATGAACAACTTGGCTGCCGAATGTCATTGAAAGTGCATTTCTTACATTCCCATCTTCACTTTTTCCCACCCAATTTGGGATGAGTAAGTGACGAACATGGCGAGCGGTTCCATAAAGATATTTCTACATTGGAGAACAGGTATCAAGGCCGCTGGAATCCCAACATGATGGGGGACTACTGCTGGTTTTTGCAACGGGAAAATATGACCATTCACAAACGCAAAAGCAGATGCCTGAAGCACTTTTAACAGTACTGGGCCTTGCTCAAGTAAGACTTTTTGAAATTTTGTTATTCCGTTACATTTTCATACACTGTTTACTAGGCAAACTTTGATTTAGATCATGTAATTGTTGGAGTAAAACTCGTTCTGTTCAAAATTATTCAATGCTTTCCAAGTGCTTAATTCATTTAGGCATACTTATGCATAGCAAAATTTTGTGACGTGTTACAACAATTCTGGCTTCGGATTTGTAATCTGCACACTCTATTTAAGTATAGGACAAATGGTTTTTGCCCAGTAGCAGACGAAAAGTTTTTTTTTGCTGCGTGGTGTTCTTTTCCATGGGGGTTCTGAATACAGACGAGGGCAGGCAATATCTGGAACTCCCATAGAAATGAATAGTGCAGCTGTGTATATGCCCAACTGACTGCTTCTGTTACGGACAGTCGGTGTGGACCCACTGTGCCAACTAACCAGTTTGGCTTTGTGCTAAACCTAAGGGCATTGTCCTGGTGGTTCCCTGGTATTCTTCTTTTAACCCCGTACAGGGATCTGGACTTCGCCACAAGGAACAAACCGCTACCTCCTGGACTAGTCCTGGTGTACTAAGCTGCTGAACCACAGGAGTAGAGAGACATCGGTGCGAAGCACCAAGGACACAGGAAAGAGCGTAGTCTGAATACAGTCCAATAGTCAGGGCAAGCTGAGTACTTGCTTATTCCAAATAACGATTCCAAGGTCCCAGGCAGAGTTTGTGCGTAATCCAGGTCACAATTCTGAGGTCAGGGCAGACAGCAAGGAGAAGAATCACATGACAGACAGGGTTCTGTACACAGAAATTCAGACGAGATCACCTTCACTGGGTACTAACACGTAGAAAATGTAAAGCTCAGGCGAGGAGGTAGATCCAGAGCCCAGCTAAATCAGAGGCTGATCAGCAACTTAACCAGCACCTGGACAGGGGCAGGAGAAAGGGATTAACTCAACCTTGTGCTGAAAGGAGTTTGTGACGGACCGCCTGGTACCCCGACTGGGTACCTCCGTCAGAAAACAGCTTCCCCTCCACTGGAACCCGAATTCCAGTGTCCTCAGCCCAAACCTGCCTAATAATTGGACAGTGCCAATATATGAGGACAGAACGCTAAACTCCTCAATTATCAGGCAGCACTAATGTTGAAGAGTAAATCAAGAACTAACTTTATTGAAGACCAACTCAGTATATATACAGTTTAAGAAATCTGACAACATAACTCAAACATGAACAGCATGCAAACAGACATCCCCTCCCCAGTGTCTTAATGAAATAATAAGGAGAGAAGAGACACATGTGATGGGATTATCTCCTGAGTGTATCAGAGGGTGATCTACTCCTCTACACCGGAGTCGGCTACTTCTTAATGCCATCACTAACACAATAGTACAAAGGGACAAATAAACTAACACATTTATTGGGAGTTTCAGTGCAGAGTTAACCCTTTTTGTGTTGCTGGATTCACTTCCTGCACCTTTAATGGGCATAAGGAAAGATGTGGCCTATAAACTCCACACATAAACCAGGATTAATAGTTCTGAGGGGGGTCTCTATAGTTCTGGGTCCATAGTATGTAGGAAGGAGGCTAGCCCTCAGGCTTCTCCAGCAGCCCCAAGTGACAGTTGAGTCTGTCACAGAGTTCACTGAGCACATACAGGAAGAATGGAGTGATGCCTGTGCTTGTCCGGGACAGAGGGACAACGGCGGACATGAGTCGCCAGCCTAACAGCTCCGTTCATTTTGAGAGACTCCACGGGTAGGGGTCCCAGTTCTCATGATCGGTGGGGACCCAGTGTTAGGACCCCCACCAATATAATAGTTATCTCCTATACTATGGATAGGGGATAACTTCACATAACCAAAATAACCCTTTCACTACCAGTGCCTTACATATACGGCACTGGTGAGGTCTTTAAACATGGCGCCGCTCACGCATGCAGCGGTAGCCATAGTTGGCGGGTCGCTCCTGTTTTAAACAGCAGAGGCCAGCGGGTAATGTCCATGACTGGCAATCAACACTGAAATAGGTGTAGGAGGATTACAAACCAGTTTGAAAAACAGAACAAACTGGGATCCTCTGGCTCTGGTCAGAAATGAGGCCGACACACCATTTTATGCTGACGAGCAAAAGGGTAACAATTAGAGATGAGAGAATCGAAACTGACAAAGTGGAATTGTTTAGAATTTCAGTAAAAATTAAATTTGCAACGAATGCAAATTTCCTCGCGCTTAGTGGAAACGAATCGCATTTTTCCTAAAATGGCGGCTACACATGTGAGGACTGAGGACATAGGGGGAGGAACTTTGGGAAGGCAGGATCACCCAGACTGACATGCCTGCATGCAGCTGATCAGCAGCCAGCCAGCCCTGTGATGTCACAGCCCTATAAATATGTCGGCCATATTACAGTCAGACATTTTCCAGCGTTTAGAGTGCAGGGACAGACGTGTAAAGCCACTAGGGACAGCTATTAGAAAAACGATTGTGGGAAAATTATAAGTGCAGGAAAAGGATAGGAAGAAATCATTTCACAGCATCTTAGTGCAGGAAGAGACGTCAGAAGGCGCTAGGGACATTGATAGTAAAGTGATTTACAAGTGCAGGGAACAATTATTTAGGGATCCAAATAGTCATTAGACAGCTCTGTCATTCAAGCTTTTTCTTATTTGGCTGCAAGTCTTATGTTGAAAAGCCTTTAGATGCTTATGTCTTAGTATCTTATTCAATACTACAAGAAAAATATATACGCATTTCACTTCTGCAGTTATTTCTGTTGAAAGCGTATAGGGGCATATTTCAGTAACAAAGAAAAATATATACGCACTGCACTGTTGCAGTTATTTCTGGTGAAAGCGTATAGGGGCGTATTTCAGTAAAAAAGACAAATATATACACACTGCACTGTTGTAGTTATTTCTGGTGAAAGCATATAGGGGCGTATTTCAGTAAAATAAGAAAAATATATACGCACTGCTCTGTTGCAGTTATTTCTGGTGAAAGCGTATAGGGGCGTATTACAGTAAAAAAAGAAAAATATATACGCACTGCACCAGTTAATTCTGGTGAAAGCGTATAGAGGCGTATTTCAGTAAAATAGGAAAAATATATATGCACTGAACTGTTGCAGTTAATTCTGGTGAAAGCGTATAGAGGTGTATTTCAGTAAAATAAGAAAAATATATACGCACTGCACTGTTGCAGTAATTTCTGGTGAAAGCGTATAGGGGCATATTTCAGTACAACAAGAAATATATATATGTAATGCACTGTTGCAGTTATTTCTGTGAAAGCGTATAGGGGCGTATTACAGTAAAAAAAGAAAAATATATACGCACTGCACTGTTCCAGTCATTTCTGGTGAAAGAGTATAGGGGCGTATTTAATTAAAATAAGAAAAATATAAACGCATTGCACTGTTGCAGTTATTTCTGGTGAAAGTGTATAGGGGCGTATTTCAGTAAAAAAAAGACAAATATATACGCACTGCACTGTTGCAGTTAATTCTGGTGAAAGCGTATAGAGGTGTATTTCAGTAAAATAAGAAAAATATATACGCACTGCACTGTTGCAGTAATTTCTGGTGAAAGCGTATAGGGGCATATTTCAGTACAACAAGAAATATATATATGTAATGCACTGTTGCAGTTATTTCTGTGAAAGCGTATAGGGGCGTATTTCAGTAAAATAAGAAAAATATATACACACTGCACTGTTGCAGTTAATTCTGGTGAAAGCGTATAGGGGCGTATTTCAGTAAAATAAGAAAAATATATATGCACTGCACTGTTTCAGTTATTTCTGGTGAAAGCGTATAGGGGCGGATTTTAATAACACAGAAAAATATATACGCACTGCACTGTTGCAGTAATTTTTGGTGAAAGTGTATAGGGGTGTATTTCAGTACTACAATAAATATATATACGTACTGCACTGTTGCAATTATTTCTGGTCAAAGCATATAGGGGCATATTACAATAAAAAAAGAAAAATATATATGCACTGCACTGTTGCAGTTATTTCTGGTGAAAGCGTACAGGAGCGTATTTCAGTAAAATAAGAAAAATATATACGCACTGCACTGTTGCAGTTATTTCTGGTGAAAGTGTATAGGGGCGTATTTCAATAAAATAAGAAAAATATACGCACTGCACTGTTGCAGTTATTTCTGGTGAAAGCGTATAGTGGTGTATTACAGTAAAAAATATATACGCATTTCACAGGTGCACTTATTTGTGGCAAAAGCATTCAGTGTCCTATTTCAGTACAGAAAGAAAAATATATTCTCAGTTCAAGTCGGCGGTTATATGTGTTGAAAGCATGGCTGGGAGCCAGCAGAGTGGCAGCAGTGGGAGGTCGGGAGCCAAATGTGCCCGGGGTAGAGCACCTGCTTCGCAGCAGCCTACCTACCTGGGAAGTAGCGGTGCAGGGGTTCACGGAAGTAGTGGCGGTAGCAGTCAGTCAGTGCGGCAGTTTTATGTGTTATTTTGTATTTCAGTACAAAAAGAAAAATACATTCTCAGTTCACGTTGGCGGCAGTTATATGTGTTGAAAGCGTTTAGTGGCCTATTTCAGTACAAACAGAAACATGCATTCTTAGTTCACGTCGGCGTTGGTTATATGTGTTGAAAGAGTTTAGTGGCCTATTTCCGTACAAACAGAAACATGCATTCCCAGTACATGTCGGCGGTGGTTATATGTGTTGAAAGCATGGCTGGGATTCAGCATGGTGGCAGCAGTGGGAGGTAGGGAGCCAAACGTGCCCGGAGTGGAGCAACCTGCTTCACAGCAGCCTACCTACCTGGGAAGTAGTGGTGCAGGGGTTCACGGAAGTAGAGGCGGTAGCAGTTAGTCAGTGCGGCGGTTATATGTGGTAAAATCTTTATTGAAGTATTTCGGTTGAAAAACAAAATTTATTCAGCGGTCAGCGCTGTGGTTATATGCGGTTAAATCTCCATGATGTCTCCATGATGAATCTGCAGCGCGGGGGCCCCTTGTGGCTTCTACACACTTTCAAAATAATCCTTTAGTGGAGCAAATAGATGCCGGATGACCGGGACGCTCCATGACCTTCCCAGGAGTTGCTGTCAGGAGTATCGGTTCATTTCTGAGACGTCCGTATAGTGCGGGGGGAATCCAAAGACACTTTCCATCTCCTTGCTCCGTTATATGTGGTAAAATCTTTATTGAAATATTTTGGTGGAAAAATAAATTTTATTCAGCATTCAGCGGTGCACTTATATGCAGTAAAATCTTTTGTGACTTATTTCAGTGAGAAAAATAATTGTATTCAGCGTTAAGCGTTGCACTTATATGTGATAAAATCTTTTGTGACTTATTTCGGTGGAAACAAAAATTGTATTCAGCATTAAGCGCTGCACTTATATGCAGTAAAATCTTTTGTGACTTATTTTGGTGGGAAAAAAATGTATTCAGCGTTAAGCGCTGCAGTTATATGTGGTAAAATATTTTGTGAATTATTTTGGTGCAAAAACAAATTTCATACAGCATTCAGCGCTGCAGTTATATGTGGTAAAATCTTTTGTGACTTATTTTGGTGGAAAAACAAATTTCATTCAGCGTTCAGCACTGAAGTTATATGTGGTAAAATCTTTTGTGAATTATTTCGGTGGAAAAACAAATTTCCACCTCCTACATTAACCCCTTCCCGACATATGACGTAATAGTACGTAATGGCGGCAGGTGCGTTCCCGCATTTTGACGTACTATTACGTCATGGTGATCGGGCAGGCACCAGAGCGGTGCGCGCCCGATCACTGCAGGGACCTGGCAGTCCCTGAAAGCCGGGCCCCTGCTGTATACAGCGATGCCGGCGGATTAACCCCTTCAATGCCGCGATCACCGCTGCTGTGGCGGGGACCCGATGGGTGAGAAGGCAGCCAATGCCTTGCACAGCATCAGGACGTGCATTCTACGGGTGCCCAGGAGATCCAGCCTTAGGCTTGGTCTCCTAGGCAACCTGTTAGTGTATTACTCAGAATAATACACTAACAGGCAATGCATTACAATACAGATGTATTGTAATGCATTTCAGAGGGGATCAGACCCCCAAAAGTAAAGTCCCAGAGTGGGACAGAAATAAAGTTTTAAAAAAAGTAAAAAAAATAGTTTTTAATTAAAAGAAAAATAACGTTTCAAGTAAAAAAAGAAAAAAAACACCCCTTTCCCCTGATTTTTATATAAAAAAATAGAAGAAAAAAGTAAACACACACATATTAGGTATCGCCGCGTCCGTAATGACCGTTTCTATAAATATATCACATGATCCACCCCATCCGATAAACACCTTAAAAAAAAAAATGCTGTTTTTGTCACCTAACATCACAAAAAGTGCAACACCAAGCGATCAAAAAAGCGTATGCCCCCCAAAATGGTACCAATAAACTGTCACCTCATCCCGCAAAAAAAGATACCCTACATAAGACAATCGTCCAATAAATTTAAAAAACTATAGCTCTCAGAACATGGAGACACTAAAACATATTTTTTTGGGTTTCAAAAATGTAATTATTGTGTTAAAGCGAAATAAATAAATAAATGTATACATATTAGGTATCGCCGCGTCCGTAACAACCAGCTCTATGAAAATTTCACATGACTTAATCCCTCAGGTGAACACAGTAAAAAAAAAAAAAACAATGTCAAAAAACATTTTTTGTCACCTTACATCACAAAAATTGCAACACCAAGCGATCAAAAAGGCGTATGCCCCCCAAAATAGTACCAATTAAACCATCACCTCATCCCGCAAAAAATGAGACCCTACCTAAGACAATCGCCCAAAAAAAAAAAAAAAAATTACTCTCAGACAATGGAGACACTAAAATATAATTTCTTTTGCTTCACAAATGCTATTATTGTGTTAAAGTGAAATAAAAAAAAAGTAGATATGTTAGATATCCTGAAATCGCCGTGACCGTAACAACCTTCTCTATAAAAATATCACATGACCTAACTCCTCAGGTGAACACCATAAGAAAAAAACTGTGACAAAAAAGCAATTTTTTGTCACCTAACATCATTTAAAGTGTAACACCAAGCGATCAAAAAGGCGTATGCCCCCCAAAATCAAACCACAAAAAATGAGCCCCTACAATCGGTCAAAAAATAAAAAAAGCTATGGCTCTCAGACTATGGAGACGCTAAAACATCTTTTTTTTTGTTTAAAAAATGCTATTATTGTGTAAAACTTAAATAAATAAGAAAAAGTATACATATTAGGTATTGTTACGTCCGTAACGACCTGCTCTATAAAAATATCACGTGACCTAACCCCTCAGGTGAACGCTTTAAAAATAAATAAATAAATAAAAACTGCGCCAAAACAACCAATTTTTTGGGTCACCTTGCCTCATAAAGTGTAATAATGAATGAACAAAAAATGTACCCAAAAACGGTACCAATAAAAACATCAACTCTTGCTGCAAAAAACGAGCCCCTGCACAAGACGATTGGCAGAAAAATAAAAAAATATGACGTTCAGAAAATGGAGACACAAAAACATATTTTTATTTCAAAAATGCTTTATTATGTAAAACTGAAACAAAGAAAGTAGACATATTTGATATAATCGTGTCCATAACAACCTGCTCTATAAAAATAGTGCATGATCTAACCTGTCAGATGAACGTTGTAAAAAAAAAAAAAAAATTGCCAAAACAGCCATTTTTTTAGTTACCTTACCTCACAAAAAACATAACATAGAGCAATTAAAAATCATATGTACTCCAAAATAGTACCATTAAAACTGTCACCTTATCCCCTAGTTTCCAAAATGGGGTCACTTTTGGGAGTTTCTACTGTAGGGGTGCATCAGGGGGCTTCAAATGGGACATGCTGTCTAAAAACCAGTCCAGCAAAATCTGCCTTCCAAAAACCATGCGGCAGTCCTTTCCTTCTGCGCCCTGCTTTGTGCCCTTACATCAGTTTAAGACCACATGTGGGGTGTTTCTGTAAACCTCAGAATCAGAGTAATAAATATTGAGTTTTGTTTGGCTGTTAACCCTCGATTACCTAAAGGGTTAACAAAGTTTTCAAAATCAGTTTTGAGTAACTTGAGGGGTGTAGTTTCTATAATGGGGTTATTTATGGGGGGTTTCCACTATGTAAGCCCCACAAAGTGACTTCAGACCTGAATGGTCCTTAAAAAGTGGGTTTTGGAAAAAAAATAAAAAATTTTAGAATTGCTTCTAAAATTCTAAGCCTTCTTATGTCCCCAAAAAATAAAATGACATTTACAAAATGATGCCAACATAAAGTAGACATATAGGGAATGTTAAGTAATAAATATTTTATGAGGTATCACTTTCTGTTTTAAAAGCTGAGAAATTTAAATTTAGAAAATTGCAAATCTTTCAAATATTTTTGTAAATTTGGGATTTTTTCATAAATAAAGGTGAAATATATTGACTCAAATGTATGACTGTCATGAAGTACAATGTGCCACGAGAAAACAACCTCAGAATGGCTTGGATAAATAAAAGCGTTCCAAAGGTATTACCACATAAAGTGACACATGTCAGATTTGAAAAAAATGGCCTGGGCAGGAAGGTGAAAACTGGCCCGGGGTAGAAGGGGTTAACTTCCTCCTCTCTTCATTCTCATCCACAACACACACACTAACTTTACACCATCCCCCCCCCAGCTATATATATAAATGGTGCCAGCACCACCTAGGGGCGAATAAAGGTAAATGACACTGCCAGCCTGTTAAAGGGAACTACAGCATGAAACCACAATACATTTGATATGACATTTAGCAAGAGTTTAAAGTGCCCACATATAGCACATAGTGGGACACTGCATTAAGATGAATCAGGCGTGGATCAGCCAGGATTTCCACACACCAATGCCTGATGCATCAGACTAGATCATCCATGGTGCCACACCAACAATTTGACAAAAGAGACCGGTTTCTTCTGTCTACCTGCCTCAACTACTATTCTGATGCTGTTACCCGCCTGATGCCACACATCTGATGCCAAGTGCTCCTTCTTTCACCCACCATCTTCAGCGGGTACTGGTATTGCCACCAACCTCCGCATATGTCACCTTGCCACTCTGTGGCTTCCTGATACTGCCGCACCTCCAGACTCTGTCATTGTGCGACTCTGTGGCCTCCTCCTGATGCTGCCGCCACCTCCAGACTCTGTCATTGTGCCACTTTGTAGCCTTTTCCTAATGCTGCTGCTGTCGCCACCTCCAGACTCTGTCATTGTGCCAGTCTGTGGCCTACTCATGCTGCTTTCACCTCACAACTATGTCATAGGTCCACTCTGTGGACTTCTCATGCTGTTTCCACCCTCCCCACTTCATGAGTGGTCCACTATTTTGGCTTTCGACCTGGCTGACATCATCATTCATTTGGCGCAGACGAACTAAGGCTACTTTCACACTAGCGTTCGGGGCTCCGCTTGTGACTTCCGTTCAAAGGCTCTCACAAGCGGCCCCGAACGGATCCGTACTGCCCCAATGCATTCTGAGTGGATAAGGATCCGCTCAGAATGCATCAGTCTGGCAGCGTTCAGCCTCCGTTCCGCTCAGCAGTAGGGTGACCACGTGTCCCGGTTTGCCCGGGACCGTCCCGTAATTTACGTTTTTGTCCCGTGTCCCGGGAGCCTTCAAACCGGGACAATAGAGAGTCCTGGAATCAACTGCCTGCCAGTCTGCAACATTCACTGCCGCTGCTGCCGCAGTGCTGTTGTAATTAATTCATCCTAAATCACTGGTTGCTACGGCTGCCCCGCTTGGCGTGTAGCAACCAGTGACGTCACCATGTCCCGCTCTCTCTGCGGCTCCGACTCCACCCCCCACCTCGGAGTCCCCTCCCCAGTACTGATCTACCACCCGCTCAGCTGACGTCTCAGTGATCGGGAGGCCCCGCCCATTAGACATGGAAGCCCCGCCTCTTCCCGTGACCTCATTCCTACCAGGAACAGCACCGTACAGGACCAGAGCCCGGTGTCGGGACTCGGGAGCTGCAGCAATGGGGAAGGCGGATTTCCTCACACCAAAGGCGATCGCCAAGTCCGCCAACTGAACCGCATCAAATCGAAAGGTCTGCACTCTGCAGAAGCTGAGATGGTACTGCCAGATGTGCCAGAAGCAGTGCCGGGACGAGGTGAGCTGCCTCCTGTGGTCTGAGAGGACATTGATGAAGGAGACAGAGACACCTGAGGGGACACTAATAAAGGAGACACACAGAGAACTGAGGGGACACTAATAAAGGGGACACACAGAGAACTGAGGGGACACTAATAAAGGAGACACACAGAGAACTGAGGGGACACTAATAAAGGAGACACACAGAGAACTGAGGGGACACTAAACAGGGTGAATTTGTTTTAGGCTACTTTCACACTAGCGTTCTGCTGTCCGCTCGTGAGCTCCGTTTGAAGGGGCTCACGAGCGGAGCAGAACGCTTCCGTCCAGCCCTGATGCAGTCTGAATGGATGCGGATCCGCTCAGACTGCATCAGGCTACTTTCACACTTGCGCTTGATCGGATCCGTTCTGAACGGATCCGATCATATTAATGCAGACGGAGGCTCCGTTCAGTACGGATCCGTCTGCATTAATAACTTAGAAAAATTTCTAAGTGCGAAATTAGCCTGAGCGGATCCGTTCAGACTTTCAATGTAAAGTCAATGGGGGACGGATCCGCTTGAAGATTGAGCCATATGGGGTCATCTTCAAGCGGATCCGTTCCCATTGACTTACATTGTAAGTCTGGACGGATCCGCACGCCTCCGCACGGCCAGGCGGACACCCGAACGCTGCAAGCAGCGTTCAGCTGTCCGCCTGGCCGTGCGGAGGCGAGCGGAGCGGAGGCTGAACGCCGCCAGACTGATGCAGTCTGAGCGGATCCGCATCCATTCAGACTGCATCAGGGCTGGACGGAAGCGTTCTGCTCCGCTCGTGAGCCCCTTCAAACGGAGCTCACGAGCGGACAGCAGAACGCTAGTGTGAAAGTAGCCTCAGTCTGGCGGCGTTCAGCCTCCGCTCCGCTCGCCTCCGCACGGCCAGGCGGACAGCTGAACGCTGCTTGCAGCGTTCGGGTGTCCGCCTGGCCGTGCGGAGGCGTGCGGATCCGTCCAGACTTACAATGTAAGTCAATGGGAACGGATCCGCTTGAAGATGACACCATATGGCTCAATCTTCAAGCGGATCCGTTCCCCATTGACTTTACATTGAAAGTCTGAACGGATCCGCTCAGGCTAATTTCGCACTTAGAAATTTTTCTAAGTTATTAATGCAGACGGATCCGTACTGAACGGAGCCTCCGTCTGCATTAATATGATCGGATCCGTTCAGAACGGATCCGATCAAGCGCAAGTGTGAAAGTAGCCTTAAATCAAATCAAATTTAAATTCAAATACCAAGCATGACAATGCTGACCTCATTTTGAGAGTGCTAGCAGCCTGGCTGTCATGTTAAGGCTACTTTCACACTTGCGTTCGGAGCGGATCCGTCTGATGTTTCATCAGACGGATCCGCTCCGATAATGCAGACGTTCGCATCCGTTCAGAACGGATGCGTCTGCATTAAAACTTAGAAAATTTTCTAAGTGTGAAAGTTGTCTGAGCGGATCCGTTCATACTTTACATTGTAAGTCAATGGGGAACGGATCCGCTTGAAGATTGAGCCATATGGTGTCATCTTCAAGCGGATCCGCCCCCATTGACTTACATTGTAAGTCTGGACGGATCCGCTCGCCTCCGCACGGCCAGGCGGACACCCGAACGCTGCAAGCAGCGTTCAGGTGTCCGCTCACTGAGCGGAGCGGAGGCTGAACGCTGGCAGGCGGATGCATTCTCAGTGGATCCGCCTCCACTGAGAATGCATTGGGGCCAGACGGATGCGTTCGGGGCCGCTCGTGAGCCCCTTCAAACGGTGCGCACGAGCGGACACCCGAACGCTAGTGTGAAAGTAGCCTAAGCTTGATGCTTAAACTACTTTATAAATCACTGACACAAAACACATACGCAGATAAAAATGCTTGCTTTTCAGTGCCTGAATGTTTCAAGGCCAGAGAATCACCATGCTAGACTAACAGCATTTTCAGGAGGAGAGGTCAGCAATGGCAGACCATGTGTTTCTCTCATGAAAATTTTATAAAAAAGACTGAGCACCTTCCGTATTTCTCTCTCTTTATATATGTCTCTCGAGAAGATCTTACCAGCTGGCAGATAAGTACAGAGGAGATTCCGGTCGACAGGAGAAATTGCCAATATTCCACCTGGGGTGGTCGTGTGTTATCTGCTTATCTACAGGTCAGTACAGGTAATTGGCAATTAAACATATTGCCATGTCTCTTGTTAAAAAAAAACAAAAAAAAAAAAACTGACCTATTTGTCAAATTATTTAAAGTGAGCCGCCGGTAACAGCACATCTAACTGAAGCAACAGCACGACGTGCCATTGCTTCAGTGTGCATGTGCCAATCGCTTTGGCACATGCACACACAGGGGGATAGCTCCTAAACTGTGCAGGTTTAGGAGATATCCAGGGTATTTACATGTAAGCCTTAATATAGGCTTACATGTAGCATAATGTTATAAAAATAGGTTTGCAACCACTTTAAGAGCATGCTGAAAAATTTCAGTTGTTGAAAAACATTTTGACTTTTTTTTCTTCTTATAAAAATTCCTGTTAAAAATGATGTTTAAAATATTTTCTTGTCCATGAGATTTTACTATCCATTAAATAACTGTAACTGTCAGATCCTGCGTCACATATTATTTGTAGTGAACAGATGAACATTTCAGCATTACTGTCACTGTGGGCTACACATAACTGTACTGATGCCTCATGGTTAAAAAGTTTCTTTCCACATTTTCCAAAAACGTGTGAAAAAAAATGACAGGTTCAAAAGACTCGTCATGTCTCATAGAATATATGTTCGGGTGTTTTCTTTTCAAAATGTTATTATTTTTTTTTGGGCATTTCCATTGTCCTGGTGCTCCAGGGCCTTCCAAAGTGTAAGGCCTCATGCACACGACCGTTGTGTGCATCCGTGGCCGTTGTGCCGTTTTCCGTTTTTTTTCGCGGACCCATTGACTTTCAATGGGTCCGTGGAAAAAACGGAAAATGCACCGTTTGGCAGCCGCATCCGTGAGCCGTGTTTCCTGGCCGTGAAAAAAATATGACCTGTCCTATTTTTTTCACGGCCAACGGTTCACGGATCCATTCAAGTCAATGGGTCCGTGAAAGAACACGGATGCACACAAGATTGGCATCCGTGTCCGTGATCCGTGGCCGTAGGTTACTTTTTATACAGACGGATCCGAAGATCCGTCTGCATAAAAGCTTTTTCAAAGCTGAGTTTTCACTTCGTGAAAACTCAGAACCGACAGTATATTCTAACACAGAAGCGTTCCCATGGTGATGGGGACGCTTCTAGTTAGAATACACTACAAACTGTGTACAAGACTGCCCCCTGCTGCCTGGCAGCACCCGATCTCTTACAGGGGGCCGTGATCAGCACAATTAACCCCTTCAGGTGCGGCACCTGAAGGGGTTAATTGTGCTGATCACGGCCCCCTGTAAGAGATCAGGGCTGCCAGGCAGCAGGGGGCAGACCCTCCCCCCCCTCCCCAGTTTGAATATCATTGGTGGCCAGTGCGCCCCCCCCCCTCCCTCTATTGTAATAATTTGTTGGTGGCACAGTGTGCGCCCCCCCCCTCCCTCCCTCTATTGTAATAATTTGTTGGTGGCCAGTGTGCGCCCCCCATCGGCCCCCCCTCCCTCTATAGCATTAACAACATTGGTGGCCAGTGTGCGGCCTCCCATCTCCCCCCCACCCCCATCATTGGTGGCAGCGGAGTTCCGATCGGAGTCCCAGTTTAATCGCTGGGGCTCCGATCGGTAACCATGGCAACCGGGACGCTACTACAGTCCTGGTTGCCATGGTTACTTAGCAATAGTACAATAGTAGAAGATTCATACTTACCTGCTGCTGGCTGCTGCTGCGATGTTCGTGTCCGGCCGGGAGCTCCACCTACTGGTAAGTGACAGGTCTGTGCGGCGCATTGCTAAATGAACTGTCACTTACTAGTAGGAGGAGCTCCCGGCCGGACACGAACAACGCAGCTCCCAGGGAAGTATGAATCTTTTACTATTGTACTATTGCTAGTAACCCGCTGCCACCAATGATCGGGGGGGGGAGATGGGAGGCCGCACACTGGCCACCAATGTTGTTAATGCTATAGAGGGAGGGGGGGCCGATGGGGGGCGCACACTGTGCCACCAACGATTTATTACAATAGAGGCAGGAAGGGGGGGGGCGCACACTGTGCCACCAACGAATTATTACAATAGAGGGAGAAAGGGGGGGGCCGCACTGGCCACCAATGATATTCAAACTGGGGAGGGGGGGGGGGAGGTCTGCCCCCTGCTGCCTGGCAGCCCTGATCTCTTACAGGGGGATATGATAGTACAATTAACCCCTTCAGGTGCGGCACCTGAGGGGTTAATTGTGCTGATCACGGCCCCCTGTAAGAGATCGGATGCTGCTAGGCAGCAGGGGGCAGTCATGTACACAGTTTGTAGTATATTCTAACTAGAAGCGTCCCCATCACCATGGGAACGCCTCTGTGTTAGAATATACTGTCGGAAATGAGGTTTCACGATCTAACTCATATCCGACAGTATATTCTAACATAGAGGCGTTCCCATGGTGATGGGGACGCTTCAAGTTAAAATATACCATCGGATTGGAGAAAACTCCGATCTGATGGTATAAAAGGGACTCCAGACTTTACATTGAATGTCAATGGGGACGGATCCGTTTGAAATGGCACCATATTGTGTCAACGTCAAACGGATCCGTCCCCATTGACTTGCATTGTAATTCAGGACGGATCCGTTTGGCTCCGCACGGCCAGGCGGACACCAAAACGACTTTTTTTTCATGTCCGTGGATCCTCCAAAAATCAAGGAAGACCCACGGACGAAAAAACGGTCACGGATCACGGGAAAACGGAACCCTGTTTTGCGGACCGCAAAACAATACGGTCGTGTGCATGAGGCCTAATAGGTAGTTAGGAAATTAGGTGCTCCCTGCATGTTGGGCCTCTTTATGTGGCCAGGCTGTGTAAAAGTCTCATATATGTGATATCGCCATACTCAGGACGAGTAGCAGAATGTATTTTGGGGTGTAGTTGCAAGTATGCATATGCTGTGTTAGAGAAATAACCTGTGAATATGACAATTTGGTGAAAACAAAAAAAATCTTAATTTTGCAAATAAAAAATGACAACTTGAAAAAACTGACCATGCCTCTTACTAAATACCTTGTAATGTCTACTTTCCAAAAAGGGGTACTTTGGTTTTTTTTTTTGTACAGTTCTGGCTTGTTAAGCCTTATACACACTATGAGAAAATCTGACAAACGATCGGCCGGTTTTCATCAATGTTTTACAGCAAGTCGGAACCGAGGATAGAAATAATGCACGGAAATTCTCGTGTTATTTGTTGTTTCTGATCATGCGCAGTCTTTTGTATCTGCTATTTCTCATGCGAAAATGGTCCATTCTGTTTACCATACGAGTAATTTTGGCGTTTTTCCCTTTGGAAATTTGTGTTCGTAATCGGCTGTCAAAAGTTGTATACACACTTTTGGAAAATCGTACAATCGTTCCTTGGACAAAGGTGTTCGCCCGATTTTCTTTGTGTGCCATTAGTGTCTCAAGAAATGAGATAGGCCATCAGTACATCAGGTGAGATAAATTTTCAATGAAAGACTAGCTTGTAGAGTTTTATGGCTGTGGAGCTCTGTGGCATGTTGATAAATACTTTGTATTACAAGTTGGCTTGCCCATTTCATACATTACTATAGGATAATTCACACATCGTGCAACTGGTGCTAAGATGGATAGCAGTGGGGATGAACAGGGGCCATCGACTTCTAAATCAAAGAAGATAAAGCGATTGTGCCGTTTTCGAGACTTATGGAAAACTACGTATTCATGCATTACAGCAGTGACTGGTAACTATCATAGAGCATATTGTACTCTGTGTAGGCGGGAGTTTGGAATTGGTCATGGTGGTGAAGGTGATATCAAAAACCACATATCTAGCGAAAGTCACAAAAATGCCAATCGGGCTGCAAAACAAAGTGGGATGCTTTCCAAATTCATGATTCCCTCTAAGGATATGGCAATGCAAGATGACATAATAGCAGCTGAAATATCAATGGTTTACCATTCCGTGTGCCACAGTCATTCATATAGATCTTTGGACTGCACCATGAAACTACTTCCTGTTATATTTCAGGATTCTGCTAAAGCCACTAAGATGTCATGTGGTCGTACAAAAGCTGAAGCCATTGTAACAAATGTGCTAGCTCCTTACAGTGTGGAAATGGTAGTCAAAGATTTAAAAAACAATTATGCTTATTTTAGTGTTGGATCAGATGCATCTAACCATGGACACACCAAACTTTTCCCCTTAGTTCTGCGTTACTTTCAGCCCTCCAAAGGAGTTGTAACAAGCTTGTTGGATTTTTATGAAGGTGAGGAAAGTGCTGCTGCAATTTCAGAGAAAATTTTACATGTGATTACAACAAATGGCTTATCTGTGGATATGATGTCTGCATATTCTGCTGACAATGCAAGTGTAAACTTTGGTAAGCATAACGGTGTGTACCAGAAGCTTCATGCTGCAAATCAGCGGATATTGCCAGCTGGCTGCCCTGCTCACATACTTCACAATACAGCTAAAAAAGCTTCAGATGTCTTAAATTTTGATGTGGAAAGTCTAATTTTGAAATTATACAATTATTTTTCAATATCAGCCAAGAGAGTTGCCACACTAAAAGAAATGTTTGACTTTGTTGACCTTGAGTGGTCAGAACTTCTTCGCCATGTATCAACAAGATGGTTGTCTCTTTATCTAGCAATCGAGAGAGTTTTAAAAAATTGGCCAGCTGTAAAAGCTTACTTCCAAAGTATTGGTGAGGACGAAACACCTAAAGTAATATGGCAATTTATTGTGGATGAAGACGGTGAGACCACAGAACTGGACACGCCATCAGTTCCTGACTTATATCTGCAGTTTTTACATAACTGCTTGCCTATTTTTCAGACAGCCATATTAAAACTGGAGAGAAATGACTTGATTGCAGTTGATGTATATGAGATCATGACATCAGTCAAGAACAAACTAAGCCAACGACAGATAGATCATTTTTTTGGATATCTAGTTGGGAAATCTTTGAAAAAACTACCTCATCTGCAAGCAAAAAAAATTGAATCCGAATTCCTAAAATTTTATCAAAGAGCTGTTCAGTATTTAGAACAGTGGTTTGATTTTTCAGACAAAAACTATTTGTCTAAAATTCAATGCTTGAATTTGAAGGAGAACCTTACATTTGACAATCTGGTGGCATCAGTTGAAGCTCTGAATTTAGACTCTGTTTCAATAGACGACCTTTATGAAGAATATACTTGTGTTTGTCCACACTTTCAAAAGTTTTTGACCAGTACTGAAGCGGATAATGATCTGAACACAGATGTTAAATGGTCAACAATATTCATGAAGGCTGGACCTGAAAAACTGCCAAACCTCTTGAAAGTGGTTTCATTCATCATTAGCATCCCATGCTCAAATGCAGCAGTTGAAAGGGTCTTCAGCATGATGGGAATGTGCTGGTCTGACACAAGAAACAGATGCAGCATTGATCTAATAAAATCTGAACTTCAGGTTAAAATCAATTTTGACATGGGCTGTCAATCTTTTTACAGCTTCGTAAAACAAAATAAAAAAACTCTTGCAATGTGCAAGAAGTGATAAGAAATACACTTTTAGACAGTGTTGAAAACAAAAGATACTGAGCTGGTGTCCAACATGGAAAGATTTGGTTATGGTCATATTGCCATGTGAGCTGAATTAGACACAGCATTAATATTCCAGAAATATTATACAGTATTTACTACTATATTATAGTTGACTGTTTTGTTAATAATATATTTTCAAGAATATATTTATAGTAATATATCTGTTTTTTACACATTAAGAAATATGTGGATTTGTTTGTGTTTTTTTATATATGGTTACTAGTTTATACCTAGTTTCTAAAAGTTCTTGCTCATTAAAAAAAAAAAACAATAAAAAAATCTGTTAATTTATTGCAACTTGTTCTGTTTGTTTTTTCTATTTCTTATTTCTATTTTCTTAAGAGATGTCTAACACATTAAAAATATGACCTGTTTTAGGTAGCCAGTGATTGTGTGCAGGGCACAATCACAAATTACTGAACAATGCACAGGCAGTTATGTTTATAGCAATCTCAAGCATAACTTCGATGCAATGAACTTGCCAGCGTAAGTACAAAGTACGCCGCTGTCACTAAGTGACTTAATTTTTTAAAAAAAGTATCAAAAATCATATTTTTTGGGGAGTGGACATGGGTGCGGGGGGGGCCGGGGCGGGTGTCCCTGAATGGCAGTTTGGAAATGTGGTCACCCTACTCAGCAGGCGGACACCCGAACGCAGCTTGCAGCGTTTTCATGTCCGCCTGGCCGTGCGGAGGCGTGCGGATCTGTTCAGACTTACAATGGAAGTCAATGGGGACGGATCCGTCTGTCCTGGCTCCGCTTTGACACGGATCCGTTAGAAACCGTTCGCGTCTCTGCGCATGCCCAGTACCTTCCTGTCCCTCCCCCTCATCGTCGGTCATTTTGGATTATCGACTTGGTGAGACTGGTAAGTATGAAGTTTTGTCTGTTTGTCTATCTTTCTTTTTTTTACTATCTATCTATCTATCTATCTCTCTATTTCTAGGGTGGGGGGGCTGCTGGCACTTGGGAAGGGGTGTGTGTCTGGAACAGTGGGAGCCACTGGCACTGGTGGTGTGGGCTGCCTTTATGGGGGGCTTCTGGCACTGGGGGGGGGGGGCGTGTGTGGCTGGAACTGGGGGGGGGGTCTGCTGGCAATGGTATGATGTTTGTGGCTGAAGCTGTGGTTGCTGCTGGCACTGCGGGGGTGTTTGTGGCTGGAACTGTGCGGTGCTTCTGACATTGCGGGGGTGTTTGTGGCTGGAACTGTGCGGTGCTTCTGACATTGCGGGGGTGTTTGTGGCTGGAACTGTGCGGTGCTTCTGACAATGCGGGGGTGTTTGTGGCTGGAACTGTGCGGTGCTTCTGGCACTGCGGGGGTTTTTGTGGCTGGAACTGTGGGGTCTGCTGGCACTGCAGGGGTGTTTGTGGCTAGAACTGTGGTTGCTGCTGGCACTGCGGGGGTGTTTGTGGCTGGAACTGTGGGGGCTGCTGGCATTGGGGGGGCTGAGGGCACTGTGGGAAGGTTGTTTGGAACTGGGGGCCTGATGTCATTGTGGGGGGCTGCTGGCACTATGCGGGGCTGCTGTCTCTGGGGGTGTTTATGGCAGTTGGGGGGGGGGATTATGGCTCCTGTCGGATTCATTTTTTTAATCATTTTATTATTAGGGTCGTTCCCAAAAAAAGAAAAAAAAAGTAGAAAATATCTGCGGTGGGCAAGCCCAGATCTATATTTTCAAAAGTAAGTATTGAAAAAAAAAAATTCTTGAAATATGAGGAAATAGTGCTCTACAAGTTCCTTTAACGTTATCTGCATTTTGTCTGGTATCATTTTGCGTACAGATGTCCTCAAAGAAGACAACCATTGACTGGAGTGACCCACCCAGAAGGTGCCGCCGCCGTATGAAGTATAAAATCAACATTTGGAGTTTTTATTGTTTGATTCGTTGCATTAATCAGTATGTGCTCTTATTATAGATTTCGTCTTCATCATCTGCGGAGGGCTCTCCAGCTATGGCCAGCTCACCTGCCGAATCGCCAGCGTCCAGGGGAGGTGGACCAAGCACGGACCGGGGCTGTCAAGAAGTAAGTATATATATATATATATATATAGATATCGTAATTTTTTATTTTATTTAAGTACAGTCTTCTAAAAAAAAAATATTTGTTTTTAGCAATCTGCACCTAGAGCCGCCAGCGAGGATCCCCCAGTCGCCTCCAGAGTCCGCGGGAATGAGCGTGGCGTCGTAGACGTGTAAGTATTGAATTAAAGAGGACCTTTCATCAGTATAATTTTAATAAACTAATAACCCTACCTAATAGTGCGGCTTCCACTGATGTTCCCCCTTTTTTTTTTTTTTTTAATCGGCCACCGAATGTTGAAATAATAGCCCCGTTTGTTCTGCTGCAGCGCCTGTCACTCAAGCGCTTTTTTGTATGGGGCGTTGCTAAACTTTTTTCTTTGCTATGGGCCTTGGCTGAGAGCGCAGCCAATCAGAGCGCTCCTCTCTCAGCCAGGCAGAAGGAGCTAAAGTGCAGCGATGTCTAGGGGATGATTATGATACTTACCCTGCCGCTCGTACCGCTGCTTCCACACCCGTCGCGTCCCTCGGCCGGTCTATCTGATCTTTCTATCTGATCTGCCTGGCTGAGAGAGGAGCGCTCTGATTGGCTGCGCTCTCAGCCAAGGCCCATAGCAAAGAAAAAAGTTTAGCAACGCCCCATACAAAAAAGCGCTTGAGTGACAGGCGCTGCAGCAGAACAAACGGGGCTATTATTTCAACATTCGGTGGCCGATTAAAAAAAAAAAAAAAAGGGGGAACATCAGTGGAAGCCGCACTATTAGGTAGGGTTATTAGTTTATTAAAATTATACTGATGAAAGGTCCTCTTTAAGTAGTTTTAATTAGCATTTTGTATTAGGATTTACATAAAATTTTGTATTTCCTTTTTTTCAGGGTTCCGTAGGCTCCACCAGGGAAGATGAGGAGTTCGGGGTTCCGAGCATAGATAACCTGCTCCTCATCCGACTGGTGGAGGCGCGTCCAGCATTATGGGACCACTCTGACCGCCACCACGCCGATCATCGTCGTACCCAGCGGCTCTGGAGGGACATCTGTGCTTCAGTTTTTGAGACCTGGGGGGATCTAGATGCGGCGGCTCAGGAGAAATATGGTAAGTAAAACAATATGTATTTTAATACTTTAAAATATTGTTCTTTTCCTTTCATCATGCTGATTTTAGTTTTTATTGTTTTTTTCGATAGTCAAACTGGTTACAACGCGTTGGCGATCTATCCGGGACCGCTTCAGGAGGGATTACAACAAGGAGGTTCAGGCCCCGAGTGGCTCCGGAGGAACATCCATACGGCGGCCCTGGGGTTCCTACGAAAGGCAATGGCACCAAAAAGGTAAATATTTATAACAACTGTTCGAAAAATAAATTGGAAAGGGGCTGTCTGAGACAGGGTAGCGTTTGGCTTCCCTGTTTTGGCCAGCCCCCTACAGTCAGATGGACAACTTTTCTCTCCGTCTGAATGTAAGGGGCTGTCTGAGACAGGGTAGCGTTTGGCTCCCCTGTTTTGGCCAGCCCCCCACAGTCAGATGGACAACTGTTCTCTCCGTCTGAGTTTAAGGGGCTGTCTGAGACAGGGTAGCGTTTGACTCCCCTGTTTTGGCCAGCCCCCCACAGTCAGATGGACAACTGTTCTCTCCGTCTGAGTTTAAGGGGCTGTCTGAGACAGGGTAGCGTTTGGCTCCCCTGTTTTGGCCAGCCCCCCACAGTCAGATGGACAACTGTTCTCTCCGTCTGAGTTTAAGGGACTGTCTGAGACAGGGTAGCGTTTGGCTCTCTTGGATTTTAACGTTTAATGATTTCCCGATGACGCTAATATAACTAGTGTGATTACCACAAGGGACACGCAAGGGACATACAGTTTTTAAAGGGGTATTCACATAGACAATGGGGGGATTTCACTTGAATATGTCCCCATTGTCTGATAGGTGTGGGTAAACATTGGTAGGACCCGCACCTATATCGAGAACGGAGCGGGGAGCACTGTTGCTGTAGGACACATTTCCCATGGTATGTCCACCACCAAGCACTAATCCCCGCCTCTCACATAGAAGTGAATGGAGGGCAGCAGCACAGTGCGACCTCATCTACTTTCTTGGCTTCGTTCTCAATATATGTGAGGGTACCAGCCGTGGGACCCGCACCTATAAGACAATGTAGGTATATCTTAAAGTGGTATGCCCCCATTGTATGAGATGAGAAAACCCCTTTAAGGCCTCTTGCACACGACTGTATGCCCCAAGAGACATACGGTCCGTGAGCGGGCCATATGTCCCGTAGTGGCATTGATCGTGCGCACGAGAGCACACAGCATCATAGTGTACAATCATCCTGTGCAAGTTGAGCTGCCCGCGGGGATATAGTCTTGCACTAATAGATCATATGAGTGCGGGACAATAGCCCAGTTTGCGGCACAACATGATCAGCATCATGATGCTCTGTACTCCCGTACGCACGATCAATGACGATCAGGGACATATGGCCCTCTAACGAACACTATACATCTTTAAGTGCATGTAGTCATGTACAAGAGTCCGAAAGGTGTGGTCCATTATCAAAGCCGGACCAGCTTTGGAACTTCAACAAGAGAAATATAGGAGCATTACAACCCTATAGATCTGAATACATGAAGATGGAACCTAGAGATGCTTTTCCTTCCAAAACGGATCCGCTAAACGGATGACAAAACGGAAACCAACGTGACAAACGGATCCGTAAAAAGACGGATCCGTACAAACGGATCCGTCTGAATGGCTTCCGTTTGGCTCCGTTTAGTCAGTTTATTGACGGATCCGTTTGAAATGCCCTTCAAACTGATCCGTTAAACGCTAGTGTGAAAGTAACCTGTCGGAAATAGCAGAAGTCATCATCAAACGTTTTTTTTTTTTTCCAGAAACACTTCACACAATGTTTCTTCAGGTGAAAACAGTGCTTAACTCAACAAGCACACATACTGCCTTATATACACACATGTAACAGAAAAGGTGCCTAAAACAGAGGTCGGTGGGGGGGAAGGGGCAGTCCTGGAGTTCAAAGGTAATCCCAAAGAAACCCCTTACAAACAACTAAAATTATTTAATAATAAAAAAGGTAGGGGCACTGGGCTTTAACCCCTTAAGGACTCATCCCTATTTCACCTTAAGGACTTGGCCATTTTTTGCAAATCTGACCAGTGTCACTTTAAGTGCTGATAACTTTAAAACGCTTTGACTTACCCAGGCCGTTCTAAGATTGTTTTTTCGTCACATATTGTACTTCATGACACTGCTAAAATTGGGTCAAAAAAGTAAATTTTTTTACGTAAAAAAATACCATATTTACCAAAAATTTAGAAAAATTAGCAAATTTCAAAGTTTCAGTTTCTCTACTTCTGTAATACATAGTAATACCCCCAAAAATTGTGAAGACTTTACATTCCCCATATGTCTACTTCATGTTTGTAGCATTTTGGGAATGATATTTTATTTTTTGGGGATGTTACAAGGCTTAGAAGTTTAGAAGCAAATCTTGAAATTTTTCTGAAATTTACAAAAACCAAATTTTTAGGGACTACTACAGGTCTGAAGTCACTTTGCGAGGCTTACATAATAGAAACCGCCAAAATATGACCCCATTCTATAAACTACACCCCTCAAGGTATTCAAAACTGATTTTACAAACTTCGTTAACCCTTTAGGTGTTGCACAAGAGTTATTGGCAAATGGGGATGAAATTTGAGAATTTCATTTTTTTGCCTAATTTTCCATTTTAACCCATTTTTTTCCACTAACAAAGCAAGGGTTAACAGCCAAACAAGACTGTATCTTTATTGCCCTGACTCTGCCGTTTACAGAAACACCCCATATGTGGCCGTAAACTACTGTACGGGCACACAGTAGGGCGTAGAGTGAAAGGTGCGCCGTATGTTTTTTGGAAGCCAGATTTTGCTGGACTGGTTTTTTGACACCATGTCCCATTTGAAGTCCCCCTGATGCACCCCTAGAGTAGAAACTCCATAAAAGTGACCCCATCTAAGAAACTACATCCCTCAAGGTATTCAAAACTGATTTTTCAAACTTTGTTAACCCTTTAGGCGTTGCACAAGATTTAATGGAAAATAGAGATACAATTTCAAAATTTCACATTTTTGGCAGATTTTCCATTTTAATATTTTTTTTCCAGTTACAAAGCAAGGGTTAACAGCCAAACAAAACTCATTATTTATGGCCCTGATTCTGTAGTTTACAGAAACACCCCATATGTGGCTGTAAACTGCTGTACGGCCACACAGCAGGGCGTAGAGTGAAAGGTGCGCCGTATGGTTTTTGGAAGCCAGATTTTGCTGAACTGGTTTTTTGACACCATGTCCCATTTGAAGCCCCCCTGATGCACCCCTAGGGTAGAAACTCCATAAAAGTGACCCCATCTAAGAAACTACACCCCTCAAGGTATTCAAAACTGATTTTACAAACTTTGTTAACCCTTTTATGGCCCTGATTCTGTAGTTTACAGAAACACCCCATATGTGGTCGTAAACCGCTGTACGGGCACGCGGCAGGGTGCAGAAGGAAAGGAATGCCATACGGTTTTTGGAAGGCAGATTTTGCTGGACTGGTTTTTTTGACACCATGTCCCATTTGAAGCCCCCCTGATGCACCCCCAGAGTAGAAACTCCAAAAAAAGTGACCCCATTTTAGAAACTACAGGATAGGGTGGCAGTTTTGTTGGTACTAGTTTAGGGTACATATGATTTTTGGTTGCTCTATATTACACTTTTTTGTGCGGCAAGGTAACAAGAAATAGATTTTTTTGGCACGTTTTTTTATTTTTTATTTACAACATTCATCTGACAGGTTAGATCATGTGGTAATTTTATAGAGCAGGTTGTCACGGACGCGGTGATACCTAATATGTATACAATTTTTTTATTTATGTAAGTTTTACACAATGATTTCATTTTTAAAACAAAAAAAATGTTTTAGTGTCTCCATAGTCTAAGAGCCATAGTTTTTTCCGTTTTTGGGCAATTATCTTAAGTAGGGTCTAATTTTTTGCAGGATGAGATGACGGTTTGATTGGCACTATTTTGGGGTGCATATGACTTTTTTATCGCTTGCTATTACACTTTTTGTGATGTAAGATGACAAAAAATGGCTTTTTTTACAGCGTTTTTTTTTTTTTTTTTTTACGGTGTTCATCTGAGGGGTTAGGTCATGTGATATTCTTATAGAGCCGGTCGATACGGACGCGGCGATACCTAATATGTATACTTTTTATTTATTTATTTAAGTTTTACACAATGATTTCATTTTTGAAACAAAAAAAAATCATGTTTTAGTGTTTCCATAGTCTGAGAGCCATAGTTTTTTCAGTTTTTGGGCGATTATCTTGGGTAGGGTATGATTTTTGCGGGATGAGATGACGGTTTGATTGGTACTATTTTGGCGTACATGCGACTTTTTTGATCACTTTTATTACATTTTTTGGGAAGTAAGGTGGACAAAATTTCAATTTCCTAATAGTTATTATTTTTTTTTTTATGGCGTTCACCGTGCGGGGAAAGTAACATGACCGTTTTATAGATCAGGTCGTTACGGACGCGGCGATACCAAACATGTGTAGGGAATTTTATTTTTTTCATTTTTAATCAGTGATAAATGTGTTTTTGATTTTAACTTTTTTTTCACTTTTTTTTGACCCAGACCCACTTGGTTCTTGAAGATCCAGTGGGTCTGATGTCTGTATAATACAGTACAGTACAATATATATTGTACTGTACTGTATTTTACTTACACTTTGTCTGAACAAATCTCTGCCTTTAGCACAGATCTGTTCAGCACCATGGACAGCAGGATGCCTGAGACGGCGTCCTGTTGCCATGGGAACCTTCCCCGTCTGCTCAGTACTAGTCAGAACTTCGCAGACAGGGAAGGGTAAGGACGGGGCTGTCGGGCGGCTGTCTGGAGCTCTCTCCCTCTCCATCGGGGGGCTGCAAAGGCACTGCAGACCCCCGATGGGAGAGGGAGGGAGCTCCTTCTTACTGCTAACTTTTTCCATACAGCGGTCCGTACGGACCGCTGTATGGAAAAGGTTAAACGGCTGACATCGCATCACCGATGTCAGCCGTTTATACCAGGGTGTCAGCAATGTGCTGACACCCTGGTATACCCACTCTACACCAACAAATTTTCAAGGGGAGGCGGGCGGGGGATCACGATCCCGCCTGCCGCACCGCCCCCCTTCCCGCAGCGCCCCCACCGCCCACAACTCCCCCCCCTGCACCACCCGCCGGCAAAAAATCATGCAGGGGTGCACATGCAGGGGTGCAGGGGGGTGTAAAATCTATGTTTGAGGGACACTAAAGTTTCTGATCCCCGCGGTCTGAATTGACCTGCGGTTTGCGGCGATCACCGATAGGGGTGGGTCACATGACCCCCCCTGGCATTGTGACAGGATGCCGGCTGAATAATTTCAGCTGGCATCCCGTTCCCATTAACCCCCGCGGCGCCGGAATCTGCATTTAAAGTTAGGACGTACCGGTACGCCCTGAGTCCTTAAGGACTCGGGAAATAGGGCGTACCGGTACGCCCTGCGTCCTTAAGGGGTTAAAGGGAACCTGTCACCGGGATTTTGTGTATATAGCTGAGTACATGGGTTGCTAGATGGCCGCTAGCACATCCGCAATACCCAGTCCCCATAGCTCTGTGTGCTTTAATTGTGTAAAAAAAAAACTATTTAATACATATGCAAATGAACCTGAGATGAGTCAGAGCTTGAAAATATGACTCTTCTCTGGTCACACAAGTAAGACTCTTTTATGTTAATTTGTATAAAAGGTGGGAAGTATAAAAATGCATAATACTTATTGAATTCGCCTGCAAATGAAATTAAAAGTGTAATTTATATGTTTAGAGTAACACAATGAACATTTAGAAACGCTCAGTGAGGGTAGCATAGTAGAGGTGACAGGTTCCCTTTAATCTGAGATAAAATGTATAGACAAGTACTCCTCATCCGGTCTTATGCAGAAATTTATATTTATTGGTTAAAAATGGTATAAAAGGGTATATAAATAGAAGCTTTTTTAAAACAGAATATATAAAAGATATAATGTAAAATGGCGTATACAAATATTTAATTCAGTTCCCACACAGACATAAAAATCGATATGAGCTTGATTGTACTAGTGCAATCAGTGCAAAAAAGTGCATGTGCTGTGATTTAGATCAAATAAAAAAAGTAAAAAAAGATAGATTTTGAGCACCCAATGCATGTTTGAAACCAGCTGAGCCACCTAAAACAAGCTATAATATTTAACAGGTTCCCTTTAATGTCCCTATTTGCGTCATGTTTTAGTGAGATTAAAATAGTTTAGACAGGGTGTTTAAAAATCCCCAGGGTATTTCTTTGCCCAGAGCGGAGGTCACATTATCGCGCTACTAGAGTCACATGACCACAGGGTGGTCACATGACGCCGCCGGCTCCATGGAAACATGACGCTTTGTATTCCAACATTTCGCATGAGTTGGGCATTGAATGTATAAAGTGGTACCTTGAAAATTTCCTTGAAATATCAGACGAAAAAAAGTCTTTTATCCTAGAATGTATAAGAATCATTCTGACACATAATGTTTTTACTTTCAAGGACACACTTTATTTACAAAGGCGGGGCACCGCTATGGGGACGAAATTTGCACCCAGTTTTGCTAATTTGTTTATGGGGCAGTTCGAGGACCAATGTATCTACGGATCCAGCTATTGGACGAATATCATCTTTTACCGGAGATACATTGATGACTTGATATTTCTTTGGAATAGTGACAATGCCTCTATTACTTCCTTTATTGAGGATTTGAATAACACTCACTGGGGCATCAAACTGTCGGGGACACATGACATAAATAAAATTGAATATCTGGATAGAATAATGACATAAACCTTTTTTTTAAGTGGACAGTAATAGTTATTTAAATTTTTCAAGTACCCACTACAAAAAATGGAAAGTTAATATCCCTTTTAGCCAATTCAAAAGAATTAGGCGAAATTGCACCTTGGACAGGGATTTTATATCCCAAAGTGAGACCATCCGGACGAGATTCCTGCAAAAGGGATACCCTCCGATGGTTATTGAAGCCGCATATAAAAAGGCCAGTGAACTATCCCAAGAAAATTGCCTCATTAAAACTAAGAAAGATATACCAGACACCAGCAAGAGACGTTTTAATATGAACTTTATAACAACGTATGGTGATGATCACAACATCATTAGAAATACAGTCAGGTCCATAAATATTGGGAAATTGACACAATTGTAACATTTTTGGCTCTATACACCACTACAATGGATTTGAAATGAAACAAACAAAATGTGCTTTAACGGCAGATTTTCAGCTTTAATTTGAGGGTATTTACATCCAAATCAGGTGAACGGTGTAGGAATTACAACAGTTTGCATATGTGCCTCCCACTTGTTAAGGGACCAAAAGTAATGGGACATAATAATAATCATAAATCAAACTTTCACTTTTTAATACTTGGTTGCAAATCCTTTGCAGTCAATTACAGCCTGAAGTCTGGAACGCATAGACATCATCAGACGCTGGGTTTCATGCCTGGCGATGCTCTGCCAGGCCTCTACTGCAACTGTCTTCAGTTCCTGCTTGTTCTTGGGGCATTTTCCCTTCAGTTTTGTCTTCAGCAAGTGAAATGCATGCTCAATCGGATTCAGGTCAGGTGATTGACTTGGCCATTGCATAACATTCCACTTCTTTCCCTTAAAAAACTCTTTGGTTGCTTTTGCAGCATGCTTTGGGTCATTGTCCATCTGCACTGTGAAGCGCCGTCCAATGAGTTCTGAAGCATTTGGCTGGATATGAGCAGATAATATTGCCCGAAACACTTCAGAATTCATCCTGCTGCTTTTGTCAGCAGTCACATCATCAATAAATACAAGAGAACCAGTTCCATTGGCAGCCATACATGCCCACGCCATGACACTACCACCACCATGCTTCACTGATGAGGTTGTATGCTTAGGATCATGAGCAGTTCCTTTCCTTCTCCATACTTTTATCTTCCCATCACTCTGGTACAAGTTGATCTTGGTCTCATCTGTCCATAGGATGTTGTTCCAGAACTGTGAAGGCTTTTTTAGATGTCGTTTGGAAAACTCTAATCAGGCCTTCCTGTTTTTGAGGCTCACCAATGGTTTATATCTTGTGTATTCACTGTATGCACTCTGGTGAAGCCTTCTCTTGATTGTTGACTTTGACACATACACCTACCTCCTGGAGAGTGTTCTTGATCTGTCCAACTGTTGTGAAGGGTGTTTTCTTGACCAGGGAAAGAATTCTTCGGTCATCCACCACAGTTGTTTTCCGTGGTCTTCTGGGTCTTTTGGTGTTGCTGAGCTCACTGGTGCGTTCCTTCTTTTTAAGAATGTTCCAAACAGTTGTTTTGGGCACGTCTAATGACCTTTTATCTGCTCATTTCAATTGGGATAATGAGGGAATAACACACACCTGGCCATGGAACAGCTGAGAAGCCAATTGTCCCATTACTTTTGGTCCCTTAACAAGTGGGAGGCGAATATGCAAACTGTTGTAATTCCTACACCGTTCACCTGATTTGGATGTAAATACCCTCAAATTAAAGCTGACAGTCTGCAGTTAAAGCACATCTTGTTTGTTTTATTTCAAATCCATTGTGGTGGTGTATAGAGCCAAAAATGTTAGAATTGTTTTGATGTCCCAATATTTATGGACTTGACTGTATGCTATCTAAACACTGGTATATACTAAAAAGAGACCCCCATTTGAAGAAAATTTTACCAGCTCGACTTCCTCTCACATTTAGGAGGGCAAAAAATGTTTTGGCACCCAGCAAATTAAAATCTATTACGCAAGATAAGGATGAATCCACTGGGGTGGGCCGGACGACAACAACGGCAGGTAGCTTCAGATGCAATTTACAGTCAGGTCCATAAATATTGGGACATCAACACAATTCTAACATTTTTGGTTCTATACACCACCACAATGGATTTGAAATTGTCACGGAACCATGAACCAGACGTACAACAAGAGATAAGTGAAAATAAGAAGGCTTTATTGAAAATCAAGCTATAAAGCAAAAGTCCAAACGGATGGTGAAACCGAAGCAGAATCCTTGCGTAGCCAGAGGTCAGGAAACCAGAAGGGTAGTCAGACGAAGCCAGGATCAGGAACCAGCAGGGTAGTCAGACGAAGCCAGGATCAGGAACCAGAAGGGTAGTCAGACGAAGCCAGGATCAGGAACCAGCAGGGTAGTCAGATGAAGCCAGGATCAGGAACCAGAAGCAGCAGCAGTCTTAGAAGCATGTGAACACAGGAGGACCAAGCAAGGAACTGACGCCACAGACCTCCTATATATATGAGCTAGGCATCCAGCTCCTCCCAGTGGGAAGGAGGAGCCGCAGGGTGGAAGGCTACAAGAAACCCAGAAACCAAGATGGCCGCCAGCACATGTCAAACGAAGGAGAACAGCAAGAAGGTAAGACCATGACAGTACCTCCCCCTCTAGGGGCCCTCCTCCGCGGAGCAAAAAACGGTTTCTGAGGGAAGCGTGCGTGGAAGGCTCGGAGCAAGGCAGGAGCATGGACATCTGCGGAGGGAACCCAGGAACGCTCCTCTGGACCATAACCACGCCAATGGACCAAAAACTGCACCCGACCGCGGACCAGGCGTGAGTCCAGGATATTGCTCACCTCATACTCCTCATGATTGCCCACTTGGACCGGACGAGGCCGAGGAACCGAGGAAGTGAAACGATTACACACCAGTGGCTTCAACAGGGAGACATGAAACACGTTGGAGATCCGCATGCCAGGAGGAAGCGCAAGGGCATAGGCTACCGGGTTTACCCTGCGAAGCACTCGGAAGGGACCAACAAAGCGAGGAGCCAGCTTGGGAGTGGGCACTCGAAGGTTGAGGTTGCGGGTGGACAACCATACACGGTCTCCGACCTGGTAGGAAGGAGCAGGCGCTCGTCTGCGATCAGCCTGGAGTTTCTGGCGCTGCGCAGAGGCCTCAAGGGACTTCTGGATCTGTACCCAAGAAGCACGTAGGACGGAAAGGTGATCCTCCACAGCAGGAATATCCTGGGGAGAGAATACCTCCGGTAACACGGCAGGTTGGAACCCATAATTGGCCAAGAAGGGAGACGTCCCAGAGGAAGAGTTCACCGCCGTGTTCCTGGCAAACTCAGCCCAAGGCAGGAGGTCAACCCAATTGTCTTGGTGATCGGAGACATAGCAACGAAGGAATTGCTCCAAGGCCTGATTGGATCGTTCTGCGGCCCCATTGGACTGAGGGTGGTAGGCCGAGGAGAAGGAGAGATGAATCCCCAACTGGGAGCAAAAGGCGCGCCAGAACCTGGACACAAACTGACTCCCCCGATCCGACACAATCTCCTTGGGCAAACCGTGCAACCGGAAGACCTCCCTGGCAAAAATCGTGGCCAACTCTTGTGCAGAGGGTAACTTCTTGAGAGGAACACAGTGGCACATTTTGGAAAACCGATCCACAATCATGAGAATGACCGTATGGCCTCGGGATGCAGGGAGGTCCACAATGAAATCCATCCCCAGGTGTGACCATGGGCGCTCCCCGGTAGCTATGGGTTGCAGAAGCCCCAACGGAAGGTGCCGAGGGGACTTACTCTGGGCACAAACGGAGCATGCCGCTACATATGCGGCGATGTCGGAACGTAGGGAAGGCCACCAGAACAGACGTGAAACAGCCCAGGACAGCTGATTCTTTCCAGGATGCCCCGCGGTCTTGGAGTTATGGTAGGTTCGCAACAACCGAGTGCGCAACTCCTCAGGCACAAAACATCTGCCGTTGGGTCTCCCAGAGGGAGCACCAGATTGAGCCGCCAAAATCTGCTCACCCAGTGGAGAGGTCAGGCTGGTGCGAATGGCGGCCAAGATCTGATTCGGAGGTATGACCGAGGTCGGAATCGACTCCTCCCTGGACAGCTCGGAGTACTGCCGTGATAAGGCATCCGCCCTGATGTTCTTGGAACCGGGTAGGTAGGAGACCACGTAATTAAAACGTGACAAGAACAGAGCCCATCTGGCCTGACGTGGTGTCAATCTCTTGGCCTCAGAAAGGTAGGTCAGATTCTTGTGGTCCGTCAGGATGAGAACCGGAACCACCGAACCCTCGAGCAAGTGCCTCCATTCTTTAAGAGCCTGCACGATGGCCAATAACTCCCTGTCACCAATCTGATAGTTGCACTCCGCGGGAGACAGTTTCCGGGAGTAAAACCCACAAGGAAGCAGAGGACCCTCTGGTGATCTACGCTGAGACAGAAGGGCGCCTACTCCCGTCTCAGACGCGTCCACCTCGAGGACAAAGGGCAACCCAGGGTTGGGATGCGACAGAATCGGAGCCGACACAAAGGCGGACTTTAGGGCCTCAAAAGCTCGGATGGCCTCGAGCGGCCAGACCTGGGAATTACTGCCCTTCCTGGTTAGATCCGTGAGAGGCTTGGCCAGCATGGAAAAGTCCCTGATGAACTTCCGATAATAATTGGCGAAGCCCAAAAAGCGCTGCAGGGAACGAAGACCACTGGGCTGGGGCCACTGTAAGACAGCCGAAACCTTCTCAGGATCCATGGCGAACCCCTCAGCGGAAATGATGTACCCTAAGAAGGTTACCTGGGATCGGTGAAATTCGCATTTCTCAAGCTTACCGAACAGCTTGTTCTCTCGTAACCGTTGCAACACACGTCTGACATCCAGAATGTGGGCCTCCATGGATTCAGAATATACCAAGATGTCATCCAAATAGACCACCACACACTGCTGCAACAGGTCACGGAAAACATTGTTGATGAATTCCTGAAAGACTGCGGGCGCATTGCACAACCCAAAGGGCATAACCAAGGATTCATAATGACCGGTCCTGGTGTTAAACGCGGTCTTCCACTCATCGCCCGCCTTGATCCTTACCAGGTTATATGCCGCCCTCAGGTCGAGTTTGGTAAAGACCGTGGCCCCTTTAAGGCGATCGAACAGCTCGGAAATCAAGGGTATCGGGTAAGCGTTCTTGATCGTGATGCGATTGAGACCCCTGTAATCGATGCAAGGCCTCAACTCACCGCCCTTCTTTTTCACAAAGAAAAATCCAGCCCCTGCCGGGGACGAGGATTTGCGAATGTGTCCGTGTGAAAGCGCCTCCCTCACGTACTCCTCCATGGCCTCATTCTCCGCTACCGACAGTGGATAGACCTTGCCACGAGGAGGAACGGCACCAGATTGTAACTCTATGGCACAATCGTATGGGCGGTGCGGAGGTAGGGCAACCGCACGCACCTTATCGAATACATCCCGGTACTCCTCGTATTCAGGAGGCAACAGAGAGTCCGAGGAAGTACACAGCAACCTGGCAGACCCATGGATGCAACTAGCCCCACACTGCGGTGACCACGAGAGGATCTCGGCCGATCTCCAATCGAAAGTCGGATTATGCTTCTGGAGCCAGGGGTACCCCAAGACCACCGAGTAGTGTGGAGACGAAATAACCTGGAGGCAGACCGACTCTCTGTGAACGGCACCAATGGCTATCCCCACTGGAAGGGTCTCATGAGTCACGTGTGGCGGCAGAAGGGGTCTGCCGTCTATCGCCTCAAGAGCCAGTGGGGAACCTCGAGCTTGCAGAGGAATGGAATTGGCGGCAGCGAACATACTATCAATGAACAAACCACCAGCACCAGAGTCCACCAACGCCTGGGTCGTCACCGAGCCCCCGACCCAGGAGAGGACAACAGTGATCAGTGGTTTGTCAACACGGGAAACCGGGGACGAGGAGACTCCACCCAAGATCTGCCCCCGACAGGATCTCAGGTACGAGCGTTTCCCGGACGGTTCGGACATGCCAACCGAAAATGCCCACCGAGACCACAGTACATGCATCGGCCCTTGCGTCTCCGGAGTGCCCTCTCCCCCTCAGACAGGCGAGCAAACCCCAGCTGCATGGGTTCACCCCCAAACAAGTCATCCCCAGGAGGCGTGGGAGGAGAGGGAGGCACGGGTGGGATAGCAAACGTAGGCGCCAATCTGTTAGAAGACCTCCGCAGGCTCTCCTTAAAGGAAGGTCTCTCCCTGAGTCTGGTGTCAATCAAAATCAGGAAAGAAATAAGAGCCTCGAGCTCCACTGGTAGGTCCTTAGCTGCAACCTCATCCTTCAAGGCATCCGAGAGACCATGAGAGAAAGCAGCGACCAGAGCCTCATTATTCCAGCCCACCTCTGCTGCCAGGGTACGAAACTCAATGGCGTATTCGGCTACGGATCGTGAACCCTGTCTGATGGACATAAGGAGCTTCGCAGCAGAGGCAGCACGAGCCGGCACATCGAATACCTTCCGAAGAGAAGCAACGAAACCGGAAAACTCGGCAACCACCGGATCGTTGTTCTCCCATAAAGGGCTGGCCCAGGCCAAGGCCTTGTCTGCGAGCAGCGAGATCAAGAAGCCCACCTTTGATCTCTCTGTAGGAAAGGCATGTGGCAGCAACTCGAAATAAATGCCCACCTGGTTAAGGAAACCTCGGCACTGAGTTGGCTCCCCCCCAAAGCGCTGTGGAAGAGGGGCAGAACCGGTCATACCCCGAAACACCGCAGGCGCAACAACAGGTGTCGGTGTAGACTCTGGCGCAACAACCGGAGCGGCAGTAGGAGCGAAATGAGCCGTGCGTTCAAGCAGGGTTTGCAACGCCACAGCGAACCGACCCAACAGGTGATCCTGCTGATCAAGTCTGGCAACCAGCGTGGGTAGCGAGGACGGCCCTGTACCGTCAGAATTCATGGCTTGGTCCTAATGTCACGGAACCATGAACCAGACGTACAACAAGAGATAAGTGAAAATAAGAAGGCTTTATTGAAAATCAAGCTATAAAGCAAAAGTCCAAACGGATGGTGAAACCGAAGCAGAGTCCTTGCGTAGCCAGAGGTCAGGAAACCAGAAGGGTAGTCAGACGAAGCCAGGATCAGGAACCAGCAGGGTAGTCAGACGAAGCCAGGATCAGGAACCAGAAGGGTAGTCAGACGAAGCCAGGATCAGGAACCAGCAGGGTAGTCAGACGAAGCCAGGATCAGGAACCAGAAGCAGCAGCAGTCTTAGAAGCATGTGAACACAGGAGGACCAAGCAAGGAACTGACGCCACAGACCTCCTATATATATGAGCTAGGCATCCAGCTCCTCCCAGTGGGAAGGAGGAGCCGCAGGGTGGAAGGCTACAAGAAACCCAGAAACCAAGATGGCCGCCAGCACATGTCAAACGAAGGAGAACAGCAAGAAGGTAAGACCATGACAGAAATGAAACGAACAAGATGTGCTTTAACTGCAGACTGTCAGCTTTAATTTGAGGGTATTTACATCCAAATCAGGTGAACGGTGTAGGAATTACAACAGTTTGCATATGTGCCTCCCACTTGTTAAGGGACCAGAAGTAATGGGACAATTGGCTTCTCAGCTGTTCCATGGCCAGGTGTGTGTTATTCCCTCATTATCCCAATTACAATGAGCAGATAAAATGTCCAGAGTTCATTTCATGTGTGCTATTTGCATTTGGAATCTGCTGCTGTCAACTTTCAAGATGAGATCCAAAGAGCTGTCACTGTCAGTGAAGCAAGCCATCATTAGGCTGAAAAAACACAACAAACCCATCAGAGAGATAGCAAAAACATTAGGCGTGGCCAAAACAACTATTTGGAACATTCTTAAAACGAAAGAATGCACCGGTGAGCTCAGCAACACCAAAAGACCCGGAAAACCATGGAAAACTACTGTGGTGGATGAGCAAAGAATTCTTTCCCTGGTGAAGAAAACACCCTTCACAACAGTTGGCCAGATCAAGAACACTCTCCAGGAGGTAGGTGTATGTGTGTCAAAGTCAACAATCAGGAGAAGACTTCACCAGAGTGAATACAGAGGGTTCACCACAAGATGTAAACCATTGGTGAGCCTCAAAAACAGGAAGGCCAGATTAGAGTTTGCCAAACAACATCTAAAAAAGCCTTCACAGTTCTGGAACAACATCTTATGGACAGATGAGACCAAGATCAACTTGTACCAGAGTGATGGGAAGAGAAGAGTATGGAGAAGGAAAGGAACTGCTCATGATCCTAAGCATACCACTTCATCAGTGAAGCATGGTGGTGGTAGTGTCATGGCATGGGCATGTATGGCTGCCAATGGAACTGGTTCTCTTGTATTTATTGATGATGTGACTGCTGACAAAAGCAGCAGGATGAATTCTGAAGTGTTTCGGGCAATATTATCTGCTCATATTCAGCCAAATGCTTCAGAACTCATTGGACGGCGCTTCCCAGTGCAGATGGACAATGACCCAAAGCATACTGCAAAAGCAACCAAAGAGTTTTTTAAGGGAAAGAAGTGGAATGTTCTGCAATGGCCAAGTCAATCACCGGACCTGAATCCGATTGAACATGTATTTCACTTGCTGAAGACAAAACTGAAGGGAAAATGCCCCAAGAACAAGCAGAAACTGAAGACAGTTGCAGTAGAGGCCTGGCAGAGCATCACCAGGGATGAAACCCAGCGTCTGGTGATGTCTATGCGTTCCAGACTTCAGGCTGTAATTGACTGCAAAGGATTTGCAACCAAGTATTAAAAAGTGAAAGTTTGATTTATGATTATTATTATGTCCCATTACTTTTGGTCCCTTCACAAGTGGGAGGCACATATGCAAACTGTTGTAATTCCTACACCGTTCACCTGATTTGGATGTAAATACCCTCAAATTAAAGCTGACAGTCTGCAGTTAAAGCACATCTTGTTAGTTTTATTTCAAATCCATTGTGGTGGTGTATAGAGCCAAACATGTTAGAATTGCGTTGATGTCCCAATATTTATGGACCTGACTGTATCTAGATGTCTGTGTTGCATCACGATAACTTCGTCTAGGTCTAACATCCGGAAAAAATTCTTGCAACATAGTGTCTCCCGCCACGCTGCTGAACAACATAAGGGAAGCTTTTTGGGTTTCAAAGTGACGCCAATTGAACATATAGCGAATGATTGCCGTAATATTAGCCAAATCCTTAAGAGACTAAACTATTTTAATCTCACTAAAACATGACGCAAATAGGGAAATTAAAGGCAGGTGCTCCTACCTTTTTTAATATTAAATATTTTTTGTTGTTTCTAAGGGGCTTCTTTGGGATTATCTTTGAACTCCAGGACTGCCCCCCCCCTGACCTCTGTTTTTAGGCACCTTTTCTGTTACATGTGTGTGTATATAAGGCAGTATGTGTGCTTGTTGAGTTAAGCACTGTTTTCACCTTCATTGTGTGAAGTGTTTCTGAAAAAAAACAAAAAAAACGTTTGATGAAGACTTCTGCTATTTCCGACAGGTTGGTTAGTCTGCGCCAAAGGATGGCTGTTTCTGTATCTGCACAATAATTCTCCTTGAGATCTCAGGCACACTCATTCAAAGAGGATCTACCCCCGTGGCTGCACACCGACCATTTTCTCTACGAAGTAAAAATCTTTTGTACAACAGTTAAAGGTGAGCCTCCATTTAGAGTAACTTTTTAAAAACTTTACATACGGCATTCACCCTATGGTGCACCTTTCTTTGTTTATTTAGTAAACAACGCATGAGAACGTGATCATTTATTTGACCCTTCCTCTGATCTGTCAGAAGGAAGAAAAAATGAGACTGTCACCGCCAGTTCTGTGAGAAAATCTGGCAGACGTTTTTCTGTACCTCTTGTATGATGTTCTTTGTTTTGGTTTCATTTTCTCATCTCCTTTCCTTCTGACAGGTGTCACTTATTTCGACTCATTGTCTTCCTTTATAATCCCTCCCATACTGCCTCACTTTGCGGTTTATACTACTTCCTGGATGAGGTGTTCACTGCTGGAGGCTGCTTCTGCTGTTTGTACAGATAAGTCTTTTACTTTATAGTGTTTCCTTGCTGGCTTGATTCTAGGTGACCCTGACTCCATCCGTATTAAGTGCAGGGAGCCGGTGGTCGTGTTCCCTCACTATTATAGGGTTTTCAGGTGTCACACAGTATTAGGCACGCGGGCATGCAATCGTCTACCATACAGACCCTTGCATAAGCATAGCAGTCAGGGAGAGCTCTTAGGGTTTTATAGGGCTCACCTATAAGCTCCTTAGTGTGGGATCAAGCCAGTCGCTTGTTTAATTATATGTTCCAGCTATCTGCTAACTTCATCCGTGACATTATAAACCGCCATAACCGTCTTAAGCATGGATCCGGTTTCAGCCTTGATTGACCGCATGCAAGGTCTTTCGCTGGAGGTAGCAGATCTCCGTAAAACTGTGTCTCAGTTTCAGGTGACCGGTTCTGCTGGCGCTCATGGAGTTTGTTCCAAGCCTAAGATCTCACTCCCGGATACGTTCTCCGGGGGTAGTGAGAATTTTGTTAGCTTTAGAGAGGCTTGCAAACTCCATTTTCGCCTACTTCCCCATTCCTCTGGTGATGAGGAGCAGAGGGTGGGGATCATCATCTCGCTGCTCAGGGATAACACTCAGTCTTGGGCCTTTTCGATGCCGGTGGGGGCACGGCACCTCCAATCAGTGGATGAATTTTTTGTAGCCCTGGGGCAGATATATGATGACCCGGATCGTATTGCTCTGGCTGAATCTAAACTGCGTCTTTTATGCCAGGGTAAACAGTCCGCAGAGATATATTGTTCTGAATTTCGGAGATGGGCAGCTGATACTGGTTGGAATGATGCTGCACTCCGAAGTCAATTTTGCCATGGTCTTTCGGAAAGATTGAAAGAGGCATTCGCTTTTCATGAGAGACCAGCGTCGTTAGAGTCAGCCATGTCTCTAGCTGTTCGTATTGACAGGCGTCTTAGAGAGAGAGACGAGACTACTCTTTCCTGTCATATTCAGCCCAAGGACAGTGGGGCTGTCTCATTCAGTGCGCAGGGGTCTCAGTCTCTCTCAATCCCATCTGAGGAGGAGGCCATGCAGATGGGTTTGCTTGCCTCTGATAGTAGAGGATTCAGCTCTCAGAGGAGGGTTTGTTTCTGTTGTGGGGGTATAAATCATTTGGCTAAGGTTTGCCCCTCTAGGAGATTCATGGCGTTTTCTGAGGGTAATAAAAAATAAATAAAAAAAACTTTCCATTTGTTACTATTGGCAAGGTTGATGCGGAAATTGAAGGTTTGCCGTTTGCTTGTAGTTCCCGTTTTCTCCTACCTGCCAGGGTGGCGCTAGACAGCAAAAACATTGTGAGATTTTTGTAGATAGTGGAGCAGCTGTCAATCTCATTGATAATCAATTTGCAACAACGCATGGTTTCCAGGTATGCACTTTGGAAAAGGATATACCTGTTTTTGCTATCGATTCCGCTCCACTTTCTCACAGATCGTTAAAGGGCATAGTTCACAATATCCGTTTGACTGTGGGTGACGCTCATGTTGAGGATATAGTTGAGTGAAGAACCGCACTCAATCAAATGTCTCTGGTGCCAGTCAAGGACTGCGAACAGTCAGTAAATATAAAATGAAAATTGTGGCACTCAGATACTGGATTATTGCGTACAAAACTTTTTTATTTTTTCATATTTTCAAGCATTAGCAGTGATTCATCCATGCATCCAAGCCCAGATGTCCGGACCCTACCAGAACAGATAAAATATGTGACCACTGATGAAGGTCTGTTACGACCGAAACGTCTGGTCTTAAATCCACTGTTTGCACCAAGGATCTAAATTGGGCTGTTTGGATGAATCACTGCTAATGCTTGAAAATATGAAAAAATAAAAAAGTTTTGTACGCAATAATCCAGTATCTGAGTGCCGCAATTTTCATTTTACATGTTGAGGATATGTCATGTTTTGTCTTAAGCGGATTACCTACTCCTCTAGTGTTGGGGCTACCCTGGCTCACTAAACATAACCCCACCATTGATTGGCAAGCAAGGCAAATAAATGGTTGGAGTCAGTTTTGCAGAGAGAATTGCCTCACGGCGTCTCTTTCAGAGGTTTCTACCAAGACTGTGCCATTTTTTCTCTCTGAATTTTCGGATGTGTTTTCCGAGAGTGGTGTCCAGGAGTTGCCCCCTCACCGGGAGTACGACTGCCCTATTAATCTCATCCCAGGAGCCAAGCTGCCAAAATCACGACTATACAATCTCTCCCAACCTGAAAGAGTCGCTATGCGTACTTATATCTCTGAGAGCCTGAGAAAGGGACACATCCGACCCTCGAAGTCACCTGTTGCCGCTGGGGTTTTTTTTGTTAAGAAAAAAGATGCTTCTTTAAGACCTTGTTTGGATTTCAGGGAGCTGAACCGTATCACGATTCGTGACCCATATCCGCTTCCTCTGATCCCGGACCTGTTTAACCATATTGTTGGGGCAAAAGTTTTTCCTAAGTTGGATTTAAGAGGGGCATACAACCTAGTCAGGGTCAGGGAAGGGGACGAATGGAAGGCGGCCTTCAATACCCCTGAGGGTCATTTCGAGAATTTGGTTATGCCCTTTGGTTTGATGAATGCGCTGGCCGTCTTCCAACATTTTGTGAACAGCATTTTTTATCATTTAATGGGGAAATTTGTACTGGTGTATCTATATGACATTTTGATTTTTTCTCCTGATTTCAAGACTCATCAGGACCACCTATGTCAGGTCTTGCTGACTCTGCGGGAGAATAAATTATACGCTAAACTGGAAAAATGTGTGTTTGCGGTTCCGGAGATTCAATTTCTTGGTTTTCTTCTCTCCGCTTCTGGTTTTCGGATAGACCCTGAGAAGGTCCGCGCTGTGCTTGATTGGGAGCTTCCTGAGAATCAGAAGGCGCTGATGCGGTTTTTGCCAATTATTACAGAAAGTTCATTTTGGGCCACCTGCTGGATGAATAGTTAAATACTTCGATACAGAGTTAAAGATTTCATCCGACTATATTGAAGTTTGTGCATGATATTTTCTCTCCTTAACCCCAGCATCGCTGACTGCGATTATTTTATCTGGGCCACCTGCTGGATGAATAATATAACATATTTATACCAAGCTAAAGAAAGTAACAACTAAATTGAGGAACTCAACAGGACTTTTTTCTTCTATGATTTTTATTTTTATTGATTTTATTGATCTTATATGTATTCTCTTATATGTATTATTATAAATATTATATAGCATGCTAAGTATATATGTTTAATAAAATTTTATTCAATACTATATACAATTTGGTTTGAATAAAATACATTGTTTGCATAAAAACTCTCTATGTGTATAGACTGATGGATGTTTTTAGCAGAGCTGTGTATGCAATTCATATTTTATGTATAAGGGCGTGGTTATAAGCTGTTTGTGAAAATGAGTACATGAAAATGTGAATGCGTATGGAGTACGATATTTGTTTTTATATAATATGTGCATTGAGAATTTTATTTTATTTTTCTTGGAAGATTTTTGGTTTTTATTGGTGCCAACAGTGTTTATTGAGCTGTACATTTTTTTTAAATTGAAGTCAATGAAAAGTTTCTTATGGGCCCTTTGTGTGTTCATGTCTGTATTGTCAGATCTGTTTGTTTCAATGTTTGAAGTTACGTGTTACATGTTAAGTGTTGTGCTAAACATCAGAGCTCTGTTCTCATGGACAGCTGGGACACTACTGACGGACAGAAGGAGGACCACAGCGTCCGACTAAAGGGTTGGACTTAGATGACTCAGAGCAGAGGGAGGAGGATAGGGGTGGACGTTACAGACAACGACAGCCCTTGTGCCCATCCCCTAGTTATAAGACACTCCCATGGAAGATGAGTAGTCCTGCTTTCCAGTCTATTAATTCCGCATTAGGAAAAGGTGGATACTTCTGTAAGCCAAAATGCAGAGTAACATCAAGCAGCATTGGTGGTTCAGTGGTGCCAACCATAGGTAGTGTTCCTTTGGCATTGCTTCAGCCCTGATGTCAAACGCCTCATTGAAGTGAGGAAAAAGTAAGTCTGCCACCCTATAATGGTCTTGGGAGATGGGCCTGCAGAGTCTGTGGGATCCCAGAAGAGAGAGTGTTGTGCTGTGTGTGGTACTCCTCGTCCACACCACACAAGAGGATTGTATTCTATGTTGACCATGCCTGGATCACTGTCCGTCCCCACAGACACCCATGTTTTTTGTCATAAGGAGAACACAAAGACAGGTGAGGGGGGGGGGAAGTTAGATCAAGATTAGGAAACAGGAAATCCAGTATCGGCTCTACTTTTAAACATTTTTTAGCAGATTCAGTCTGGCCCAATGATATCCCTCACTCTGGGTGATAAAGTAGCAGTCCCGTTTTTGATTGATACTGGAGCAGCCAAGACAGTTGTGCACAGCAAACATGGCCTCCCCTGATTTACTCTCCAAGGACACCAGTCTTTGGGTAAAAGTGGATGGGAAAGTAGTACACTCCCCTTTCAACAGAAACCATCCATATTAGATTTGCCCCTAACCAACATGCGCTTGCCCGTTTGCTGGTCAGTGGTAACGCCCCTTGTTGCCTCCTGGGTGCAGATTTGCTTGCAAAAGTACATGCTAGTATCTCATATCAGGAGGACGGCACTGTGAAGCTTACAGGTGCTCTCAATGACCAGGAACTTTGTTTGTTGGCCATTAGTGATAAAATTCCCTGGTCCATGTTTGTGTCAGTACTCCCAGAAGCTGAGAAAAGCAAACCCACTCACCATTGGATGGTACATGACCTACATGCCGTTAATGAAGCCACAGTTTTTAACACCCACATCGTGGCCAATACACACACCTTGTTGGCTCAGGTTCCCATTACCTCTACTCACTCCACTGTGATTGATTTGTCCTTTAGTCCCTACCGCCTCACAGATGAGGTGGTAGATGATTTTTATGCCTAGAGCTGGCAATTTTATGTTCCCCCACACTGGGCCTATCAGATTATTACATTTAGATTGTATTGTTATGAAGTGAGTGGCCACGACTCAGCTGTCCTCACCCAACTGCATGGCCAGCAATAACGCCCCATAGCATATTATTCAGCCAGACTTGATCCCGTGGCCAGAGGTGCCCCTTTCTGCATCAGAGCTGTAGTAGTTGTACTAGCTATGCTTGATGAAAGCTCTGAGATAGTTCTGAACCACAAAGTAATGGTGATATTACATCTATCCTTATGAACGTACAATCCAAATGATTGTTTTGTTGCCCGTTATTTGAGAATGCAGTGTTCCATTTTGTTGCCTGACAATGTTGCTCTCCAAAGGTGTAATACTTTGGACCCAGCCACCCTGTTGCCTCTGGATCAAGGGGGGAGGGAAGAGTTAGGGCACCGCACTTTAAACTTTTCTTCCAGATTTCTTCCAGATTCAAAGGAAGAGGCTCCTGACTGTTTGCAGATGATGTCACAAGAGGTAGTGGGATTTGGTAAATCAGCCATTAGGTAATCTAGAATAGATCATGTGCTCTTTGTGGATGGATCGAGGTATGGCCAGGATGGCAGGTACTACACAGGTTGGGCAGTGGTGATTAAACGTGAACTACCACACATGTCTGCTCAAGAAGTGGAGCTAAAAGACTCTGAAGATGGCTTGCAGATATGCAGATGGAAAAAACTGCCAACATTTACACTGATTCCAGGTGTGCTTTTGGGATAGCCCATGACTATGGGCCCATATGGAAAGCCAGAGACTCCTTGATCGCTTCAGGTAAATCCATCGAAAATGGGGAAGCAGTGAGGTCTCTGATGGAAGCCCTCTTGTCACTAACATGAGGGGTGATGATAGCAGCGAAAGGCCACTGTAAACAGATGCAGAGGAGGCAAAGTGGAAAGCCACGGCAGATCAGGCGGCAAAAATGGCTGCCAAATTACCTGAGCAGAAATAACTCCTCCTGTCTCCCGAAACTTCTTAAGACCTTACAGAACCAGATGGGGAAGGAGGAAAGGGACTGGTGGATGGAAAAGGGGGGACTACAAATAAGAAGGGCCTAAAACAGTTCCAAGGGAAACTTTGCCTTCCCAGGTCCCTCTACTCCATAATGGCACAGGCAACCCATGGAGTGATGCACCTGTCACGACCGCTACCCCAGCAGCAGTCGTGTCGCACCAGACGGAGGGGAAGGGGGACCCTTATCTACGGATGGGAATAGTATGGCCACCCCTGACTAACCCTAATCTGGCACCTGTCTGCCCTGATACCCTAGACGGGGTGTGAACCCGTGCGGCGAGCAGGATGCCTAAAACCCTCAGTCACCCTAACAAGCCTAGAGTGGGGAAAGGCCGATGGGAGCACTAGTCACCATCACTCATGTCTAGGAGAACAGCAGGGGAAGACAGCAACAAACAAACTATATCAGAGATAGACTTATCCAGTCACGAGCAGAGAAGGCGATCCCAATCACGACAGTCCACGCCGGACAAGAGCTCCACAGCAACACCATCAAACGATCTCCTTCAAAGGTCAGAATAGAACTGGAAGTAAGGACTATATCTGGCAATGACTGCAAGTGAAAGTGAAACTAATATAGTAGCTGGGAGTGGCAGACAGGACTCACCTGAGAAGGATGCCTACAAACTCCCAGTCAGGACAAAAAGGTTCACAAGGCAAAACCCAGATGACATACCCTGAACCACGGAGCAAACTCACAAGCTATCGCGAGTAGCAAGTCGCTGCGATCTTCTCCTCCCAGACCTGTCTGGATCAGTCACAGTCGTGACAGCACCAGACAAAAACGGCTATGTGTGATTTAGTACGTAGCATATGGTACGCCCCAGGGTTCAGCACTGTAACAGTCAGATATACTCAAGGATAAATGATTTGTGCCAAGAACAACGTGGGCAAAGTGGTTAAGGTACCCAAGAAACACGTCTTGCTTTTTGTATCTGTTTCAACGTTTGCAGACTACCTTCAACTACCCAAGGTGGGCATGTATGAGTATGTATTGATATGTGATGACTTGTTTTCAGGATGGCCAAAACCGTACCCAAAGAAGTAAAGAAGATTATGGCCGAAGTTGTGTGCAGGTATGGGGTACCTTAGATCATTGAAAGTGACACGGGTGTTCACTTCACAGGTGAAGTGATGCAGGAGATGATGAAGGTTTTGGGTGTAGGACAGGCCTTACATGCTTCATACCATCCACAAAGCACAGTAGAGTAGGAAAAAGGAACTGACCGGGACACTAAAGTTAAAGATTCAAAAAGCCTTAACAGAGTGCCTGCTGGTAGCCCTCTTTTAGTAAGGTATACGCCTAACCGTGAGACAGGCCTTTGTCCCTATAAGGTCCTTTTTGGGTCAGCCCCTAGGATAGGATTTTATTTCCCACAGCAGCTCCAGATGCAACATGGTTGTCTGACAGATTATGTGATCAGTTTTGTACAAGCATTTGACTAAAGTATATTTTCGAGTTTTTGCTTCACTTCCAGGTTTTGATAAAGTATCAGGAACCCACCCACTTGTGTCTGGAGATTGGGTGGTAGTAAAAAGACACGTTAGAAAAGTCCTAAAACCCTGGTTTGATGGTCCATTCCGAGTGTTGTTGACCACCAGCACAGTGAAGCTCAAAGAAAAGCATAATTGGATTGATTTCAAGGAAGTGTTGAGACTGGTTTTCCCTTGTGTGACTGTTGATCATGACTCAAAAGAATATGGAAAAATTGTATGAAAACTTTGATCCAGACAAATCAGAAGCACTGATGACCTCCAGTCTCCCCCATATGATGTCAACGCAAATTAGAGAAAGATCATCTGACTTCCCCGTGCTCAAATCCAGTGTCATGGGAGGCTGTTCACTAGGAATGGCTTGTCGTGGAAGCTGGTGAAGAGGAGGTGGAGCATTGGGACAGATGTTTAGGTTTAGGGAGAGAATTAAAATTCAAGGGGGGGCTGTTAGAGATGTGTGAATTTTATTCTATATTTTTTGTATCTCTAGGACTGTAACTGGTTAATCTTAAATTGTTACAAACTTCTTATCTTAGGAGCCTCCCCCCTCCCCATTCTGCTGTTAGTCAAGCTCTGTCTATGCAATGCTATGAGGAGAAGGGGAGGGGGGGGGAAGAGAACTGTGCTGTGGGCAGTGTTTGTCTTCTATCTGCGCACAGATGCTTTGAAGAAGATGTGTGCACTGTGAAACTATGCTAAATCCAATCCCTTGGCTGGATAAAAATGATACACACATATTCCTCACTGCCTATAGAAGAACGCCTCTTTGAAGTATCATATATGACGTGTGCAGTATTATTGTTAGGATAGACGCCATTACAACATGGCGGCGATAACCAGATGTTTACATTAGTTCACATTCCAAAGTAGTGCACAGTGCGCAGATGCTAGAGTGTTATCTCTTCTTCTCTTATCTCTTCTTCCTTTTGAGCCAATGAAATAATGCCTGGGCCTCAGAAAGTACTGCCCTTTTCTGAAGATGGATATACCGCTTACTTTCTGTAATAAAGTAGAGATTGCATTAACCATTTATGTGTCAGCGTCTAGTCTCTCAGCCACGTGTGGATATTAACCCCTGGGGGGTACTTTGATTAGGAGCACCAGAGTGTATCTTAACCCCTTACGGACACATGACGTACCGCTACGGCATGTTTTCCGAGTCCTTAAGGACACATGACGTACCGGTACGTCATGTGTTGTTCCGATCACCGCCGCCCGGCGGGCGGTGATCGGAACAAGGTGCCTGCTCAAATCATTGAGCAGGCACCTACGCTAAATGCGCGGTGGGGTCCCGTGACCACACAGTATTACTCATACAGCCAATGCATTCCAATACAGAAGTATTGGAATGCATTGTAAAGGAATATAAACCCAAAACTGGGGTAAATAAACCATTTTCTTGTCACCTTACATCACAAAAACAGCAAGCGATCAAAAAGGCGTTTGCCCACCAAAATAGTACCAATATAACCGTCACATCATCCTGCAAAAAATTAGCCCCTACCTGAGACAATCGCCAAAAAATAAAAAAAAATATGGCTCAGAATATGGAGACACTAAAACATAATTTTTTTTTTGAAAAAAGCTGTTATTGTGTAAAACTTACATAAATAAAAAAAATATATACATATTTGGTATCGCCGCATTCGTATCGACCGTCTCTAGAAAAATATCACGTGACCTAACCTCTCAGATGAACACCGTAAAAAATTTAAAATAAAAACTGTGCTAAATAAACCATTTTTTGTCACCTTACATCACAAAAAGTGTAATAGCAATCGATCAAAAAGTTACACGCACCCCAAAATAGTGCCAATAAAACCGTCATCTCATCCCGCAAAAATCATACCCTACCCAAGGTAATCGCCCAAAAACTGAAAAAATTATGGCTCTCAGACTATGGAAACACTAAAACATGATTTTTTTGGCTTCAAAAATGAAATCATTGTATAAAACTTACATAAATAAATAAAAAGTATACATATTAGGTATCGCCGTGTCCGTATCGACCAGCTCTATAAAAATATCACATGACCTAACCCCTCAGATGAACACCGTAAAAAATGTAAAATAAAAACTGTGCTAAATAAACTATTTTTTGTCACCTTACGTCACAAAAAGTGTAATAGCAAGCGATCAAAAAGTCACACGCACCCCAAAATAGTGCCAATAAAACCGTGATCTCATCCCGCAAAAATCATACCCTACCCAAGGTAATCGCCCAAAAACTGAAAAAAATTATGGCTCTCAGACTATGGAAACACTAAAACATGATTTTTTTTGCTTCAAAAATGAAACCATTGTGTAAAACTTACATAAATAAATAAAAAGTATACATATTAGGTATCACCGCATCCGTGACAACCTGGTCTATAAAAATATCACATGATCTAACCTGTCAGATGAATGTTGTAAATAACAAAAAATAAAAACGGTGCCAAAACAGCTATTTCTTGTTATCTTGGCTCACAAAAAGTGTAATATAGAGCAACCAAAAATCATATGTACCCTAAACTAGTACCAACAATACTGCCACCCTATCCCGTAGTTTCTAAAATGGGGCCACTTTTTTGGAGTTTCTACTCTAGGGGTGCATCAGGGGGGCTTCAAATGGGACATGGTGTCAAAAAAACCAGTCCAGCAAAACCTTCCTTCCAAAAACCGTATAGCATTCCTTTCCTTCTGCGCCCTGCCGTGTGCCCGTACAGCGGTTTACGACCACATATGGGATGTTTCTGCAAACTACAGAATCAGGGCCATAAATATTGAGTTTGGTTTGGCTGTTAACCCTTGCTCTGTAACCGGAAAAAAATTATTAAAATGGAAAATCTGCCAAAAAAGTGAAATTTTGAAATTGTATCTCTATTTTCCATTAATTCTTGCGGAACACCTAAAGGGTTAATGACGTTTGTAAAATCTGTTTTGAATACCTTGAGGGGTGTAGTTTCTTAGATGGGGTCACTTTTATGGAATTTCTACTCTAGGGGTGCATCAGGGGGCTTCAAATGGGACATGGTGTCAAAAAAACCAGTCCAGCAAAACCTGCCTTCCAAAAACCGTATGGCATTCCTTTCCTTCTGCGCCCTGCCGTGTGCCCGTACAGCGGTTTACAACTACATATGGGGTGTTTCTGTAAACTACAGAATCAGGGCCATAAATATTGAGTTTTGTTTGGCTGTTAACCCTTGTCTTGTAACCGTAAAAAAAATATTAAAATGGAAAATCTGCCAAAAAAGTAAAATTATGAAATTGTATCTCTATTTTCCATTAATTCTTGTGGAACACCTAAAGGGTTAACAACGTTTGTAAAATCAGTTTTGAATACCTTGAGGGGTGTAGTTTATAGAATGGGGTCATTTATGGGTGGTTTCTATTATGTAAGCCTCGCAAAGTGACTTCAGACCTGAACTGGTCCCTAAAAATTGGTTTTTTGAAAGATTTGCTTCTAAACTTCTAAGCCTTGTAAGATCCCCAAAAAATAAAATATCATTCCCAAAATGATCCAAAACATGAAGTAGACATATGGGGAATGTAAAGTAATAACTATTTTTGGAGGTATTACTATGTATTATAGAAGTAGACAAATTGAAACTTAGAAATTTGCAATTTTTTTACAAATGTTTGGTAAATTTGGTATTTTTTTATGAATAAAAATGAATTGTTTTGACTTCATTTTACCAGTGTCATGAAGTACAATATGTGACGAAAAAACAATCTCAGAATGGCCTGGATAAGTCAAAGCATTTTAACCCCTTCACGCAACATCGCGTACATGTACGTGGGGGAATGTGGTGCCTCACCGCATCCCCACGTGCATGTACGTGATCGGCTTTCTGTGTCAGCGCAGGGAGCGAAGCGCTGAAGGTTCAGTGAAGCCGGCGTGCTAGGGTTGCTAGGCAACCAGAGAAGCCGGCAGGAACTGTATAGGAGCTCTGACCCGCCCGCGATCGCTGTGATTGGTCCATTACTGCAGAGGGACCAATCACAGCGCATCGGGGCAGGTAAGGGGGGGTTAGGGAGGGACTATGTGCTTCTCCTTCTCTGATCGCCCCAATTCCTGTCAGGGAAGCGATCAGAGAAGGAGATAGTGTGAAAATATTCCCGACCTATGATGAGTATACTCGTCATGGAGCACTGCTACTTAGCGCGCCATGATGAGTATACACGTCATGGCATTTAACTGTCACCATGTCTGCAGACATGATGACAGCGCTGAGATCCCGGCTGTCACACACAGCCAGGCACCTTGGGTCAATGCCGAGGGGGGTCCTGTGACCCCCCCCCTATCGGCGATCGCTGCAAACCGCAGGTCAATTCAGACCTGCGGTTTGTAGCGCTTTCTGCAGTTTCTGATCCCCGCGGTCCCTGACCGCGGGGATCAGAAACTTTAGCATGTCCAAAATAAAGATGTTTCACCCCCCCTGCACCCCTGAATGATATTATGGGGGCGGGTGGTGCAGGGGGGGTGTCGCAGGCGGTGCGGAGGTGCGGTAAGGTGCGGGAGGCGGGCGGGATCGCGATCCCCCGCCCGCCTCCCCTTCAATGATCGTTGGTGTCTAGTGGGGATACCAGGGTGCCAGCACATTGCTGGCACCCTACTATAAATGGCTGACATCTGCGATGCGATGTCAGCCGTTTAACCCTTTCCATACAGTGGTCCGTACGGACCGCTGTATGGAAAAGGTTAACAGCGCAGGGAGCTCCCTCCCTTTCCCATCGGGGGGCTGCTGTGCCTTTGCAGCCCCCCGATGGGAGAGGGAGAGAGCCCCCAGAGAGCCCCCCTCAGCCCTGTGCTTACCCTTCCCTGTCTGCGCAGTTCTGACCAGTACTGAGCAGACGGGGAAGGTTCCCATGGCAACAGGACGCCTCTCAGGCGTCCTGCTGTCCATGGTGCTGAACAGATCTGTGCTAAAAGGCATAGATCTGTTCAGACAAGTGTAAAATACAGTACAGTACAATATATATTGTTCTGTACTGTATTATACAGACATCAGACCCACTGGATCTTCAAGAACCAAGTGGGTCTGGGTCAAAAAAAAAGTAAAAAAAAGTGAAAAAAGTAAAGTTTCAAAAAAACACATTTATCACTGAATAAAAAAAATAAAAAAATAAATACACTACACATATTAGGTATCGCCGCCTCCGTAACGACCTGATCTATAATACGGTCATGTTACTTTCCCCGCACGGTGAACGCCATAAAAATAAAAAAATAAAAACTATGAGGAAATTGAAATTTTGCCCACCTTACTTACCAAAAAAGGTAATAAAAGTGATCAAAAAAGTCGCATGTACGCCAAAAAAGTACCAATCAAACCGTCACCTCATCCCGCAAAAAATGAGCCCTTACATGAGACAATGGCCCAAAAAATAAAAAAACTATGGGTCTCAGACTATGGAGATACTAAAACATGATTTTTTTTTGTTTCAAAAATGACATTATTGTGTAAAACCCTGATAAATTATAAAAAGGTAGACATATTAGGTATTGCCATGTCCGTAAGAACCTGATCTATAAAAATACCACATGACCTAACCCCTCAGGTGAACACTGTAAAAAAAATTAAATAAAAACGGTGTCAAAAAAGCTATTTTTTTGTTACCTTACATCACAAAAAGTGTAATAGCAAGCGATCAAAGTCATATGCACCCCAAAATAGTACCAATCTAACCGTCATCTCATCCCGCAAAAATGATACCCAACCTGAGACAATCGCCAAAAAACTGAAAAAACGATGGCTCTCAGACTATGGAGACACTAAAACATGTTTTTTTTTTGTGTCAAAAATGATATTATTGTGTAAAACCTAAATAAATAAAAAAGTATACATATTAGGTATCGTCACGTCTGTAAGAACCTGCTCTATAAAAATAGCACATGATCTAACCTGTCAGATGAACGTTGTAAATAATAAAAAAATAAAAACAGTGCCAAAACAGCTATTTTTTGGCAAATTTTCCATTTTAATTCATTTTTTCCCATAACAAAGCAAGGGTTAACAGCCAAACAAAACTCAATATTTATTGCCCTGATTCTTTAGTTTATAGAAATGCCCCATATGTGGTCGTAAACTGCTGTATGGCCACACGGCAGGGCGCAGAAGGAAAGGAGCGCCATATGGTTTTTGGAAGGCAGTTTTTGCTGGACTGGTTTTTTGACACCATGTCCCATTTGAAGCCCCCCCGAAGCACCCCTAGAGTATAAACTCCAAAAAATGACCCCATTTTGGAAACTACACCCCTCAAGGTATTCAAAACTGATTTTACAAACTTTGTTAACCCTTTAAGTGTTCCACAAGAGTTAATGGCAAATGGAGATGAAATTTCTGAATTTCTATTTTTTGTTACTTTGCCTCACAAAAAGTGTAATATAGAGCAACCAAAAATCATATGTACCCTAAAATAGTACCAACAAAACTGCCACCTTATCCCGTAGTTTACAAAATGGGGCCACTTTTTTGGAGTTTCTAACCTAGGGGTGCATCAGGGGGGCTTCAAATGGGACATGGTGTCAAAAAAACAGTCCAGCAAAACCTGCCTTCCAGAAACCATATGGTGTTCCTTTCCTTCTGCGCCCTGCCGTGTGCCCGTACAGCAGTTTACGACCACATATGGGGTGTTTTTGTAAACTACAGAATCAGGGCCATAAATAAAGAGTTTTGTTTGGCTGTTAACCCTTGCTTTGTTACTGGAAAAAAAATATTAAAATGGAAAATCTGCCGAAAAAGTGAAATTTTGAAATTGAATCTCTATTTTCCATTAATTCTTGTGGAACACCTAAAGGGTTAACAATGTTTGTAAAATATGTTTTGAATACCTTGAGGGGTGTAGTTTCTTAGATGGGGTCACTTTTATGGAGTTTCTACTCTAGAGGTGCATCAGGGGGCTTCAAATGGGACATGGTGTCAAAAAAAACAGTCCAGCAAAAGCTGCCTTCCAAAAACCGTATGGCATTCCTTTCCTTCTGCGCCCTGCCGTGTGCCCGTACAGCGGTTTACGACCACATATGGGGTGCTTCTGTAAACTACAGAATCAGGGCCATAAATAATGAGTTTTGTTTGGCTGTTAACCCTTGCTTTGTAACTGGAAAAAAAATATTAAAATGGAAAATCTGCCAAAAATGTGAAATTTTTAAATTGTGTCTCTATTTTCCATTAAATCTTGTGCAACACCTAAAGGGTTAACAAAGTTTGTAAAATCAGTTTTGAATACCTTGAGGGGTGTAGTTTCTTAGATGGGGTCACTTTTATGGAGTTTCTACTCTAGGGGTGCATCAGGGGGGCTTCAAATGGGACATGGTGTAAAAAAAACAGTCCAGCAAAATTAGCCCTCCAAAAACCAAACGGCACACCTTTCACTCTACGCCCCGCTGTGTGGCCATACAGTAGTTTACGGCCACATATGGGGTGTTTCTGTGAACAGCAGAGTCAGGGCAATAAAGATACAGTCTTGTTTGGCTGTTAACCTTTGCTTTGTTAGTGGAAAAAATGGGTTAAAATTGAAAATTAGGCAAAAAAATGAAATTCTCAAATTTCATCTCCATTTGCCAATAACTCTTGTGCAACACCTAAAGGGTTAATGACGTATGTAAAATCAGTTTTGAATACCTTGAGGGGTGTAGTTTATAGAATGGGGTCACTTTTAGGGAGTTTCTACTCTAGGGGTGCATCAGGAGGCTTCAAATGGGACATGGTGTAAATAAACCAGTCCATAAAAATCAGCCTTCCAAAAACCAAACGGCGCACCTTTCACTCTACGCCCCGCTGTGTGGCCGTACAGTAGTTTACGGCCACATATTGGGTGTTTCTGTAAACGGCAGAGTCAGGGCAATAAAGATACAGTCTTGTTTGGCTGTTAACCCTTGCTTTGTAAGTGGAAAAAATGGGTTAAAATGAAAAATTAGACAAAAAAATGAAATTCTCAAATTTCCTCCCCATTTGCCAATAACTCTTGTGCAACACCTAAAGGGTTAACAATGTATGCAAAATCAGTTTTGAATACCTTGAGGGGTGTAGTTTCTTAGATGGGGTCATTTTTGGGTGGTTTCTATTATGTAAGCCTCGCAAAGTGACTTCAGACCTGAAATGGTCCCTAAAAATTGAGTTTTTGTAAATTTCGGAAAAATTTCAAGATTTGCTTCTAAACTTCTAAACCTTATAACATCCCCAAAAAATAAAATATCATTCCCAAAATAATTCAAGCATGAAGTAGACATATGGGGAATGTAAAGTCATCACAATTTTTTGGGGTATTACTATGTATTACAGAAGTAGAGAAACTGAAACTTTGAAATTTGCTAATTTTTCCAAATTTTTGGTAAATTAGGTATTTTTTTGTGCAAAAAAAATAATTTTTTGGACTTCATTTTACCAGTGTCATGAAGTACAATATGTGACGAAAAAACAATCTCAGAATGGCCTGGATAAGTCAAAGCGTTTTAAAGTTATTAGCACTTAAAGTGACACTGGTCAGATTTGCAAAAAATGGCCTGGTCCTTAAGGTGAAATAGGGCTGAGTCCTTAAAGG